>NC_142877.1:36570378-36721893 GCF_051225735.1 Oryctolagus cuniculus
TTACATAAAATAGATATCCCTTTTATAGTAAAAATATGCAAATATGCCAATTACCTAATCCACAGGGTTACTTGTAATAAATAAAATGGTATGCCTGAAATGTGAAGTCAAAGCAATACTATCTTTCATCTCTTCATGAGTTATCTCTCTATCCTCATCAGGAATATGTGTCTTATACCTAGAATTTAACTACATTTTCCATGTGAACTAAGACACCGCTTTGAACTTGAAGCTCTCCAGAATGCTCAAAACTTGGCATCTGGGAGGCGGTCAGAATTAGTCTAGTAATTTAAATTGTACCCAAAACTCTTTTATTCTAAAATATTTCAAAACAATTTTCTCTGTTCATTCTATTTGGTCACGCTACTCCTCAATCAAATTCAATATGTCTTCTGTTTCCATCACCCAGTCAGCTTCTGCATCTCTACAACTAGTGAATTTACTTTCAGGCTCACCGTATTTGACTTTTCATCACCATTGGATTCACACTCACTTCTTTTTTGCAGCTTGAGCCTTCAGATCTCATGATATCAAAGTTTTCTGGGTTTGCTCTTACATCTCCTCTCTCTCCATTTCTGTATCATTTTCAGGATCATCCTTATTCAGAAATCATTCACTGTTGGCATTTCTTAAGACATAGACCTGGTTATTGTCTTTTTGTGCATCTCTATACATGCCCATGATTTTAGATAATGCCTATATGTAGATTTGTCACTAAAGTTAATCACTGGCTTTGAATTCTCTAAGGACACCTCAATCATGTCATTCAGACTTCTCAATCTCTCTCATGGCTTCCAATGCTTTCAAATGAGCCAGAAATTTAGAAATTATTCTGAATATGTGCCTTTCCAACATCCTGAAAGCTAATCTATCATCAGGTGGATTTTATCTCTTAAGTATCTCCCTCTCCCTCTCCCACTCCCTCTCCCTCTCTGTCTCCCTCTCTCTCTCTCTCTCCCTCCCTTTCTCTCCCCCCCCCCTCTTATTTCTTGGTCAATTCCACCACTTGTGGACAAATAAGAGTCACCTGATGCCTACAAGCTGTGCTGGCTTATCTCCACTTCCCTTGTCCCTCTCTGGTCTGCCCTCTACGCCACAGAGAGAAGCTCACTTTCCAAAATCCAAACCTGAGCATGTGACCTCCACATTTATGAACTCCTACCTCCCCTTCACAATAATCTGTGTCAATTCCTCAGGGACAGATTCTCTTAACTCCATCTTCCAGGGTTTCACTTCAACATGATCCCTTCTCCTTCAGAATCCTTGTTTCAGCAGGTAAGCAATCGCTCACTAAAGTTATTGTATGATAGTTTATCTCACCTACCAGTCTGTAACATCTTCTGCAACATCTAATGTGCTTGGGTTTACAGACTGTGGAAACCCAAGCATGTGGTACAGAACCTGATGAAAAAGAAGCACTCAGTTAGCACTTGTGTAATGAATAAATGGAAGGACACAATAAAATTTGGCCACGAAGTATATCTGAGTTACCTGAGGATTCAGTCATTAACCATTGTCTTTGAAGTATTAATGTTTCCATTTAAACAATGGATTGTTTGGAGACTTTAAGACTTCATTATCCGTTCACGTTGTACCCAAATGCTTTCTTCCAAATTATTTAGCCTGTCATTTTACACTATCAATCTGTTTAGGTATTAGAGACGGAGGCCTATTCACATGAACCCAAATAATGGTAATTGTAATAATGATATGGAAATAAAACATTTTCAGGAATTTCTCCTGAGCCAATTTATAAGAAGGACCAAATTTTGTGGGGAGCAGAAGAGCAGGACTCCATGGCGTTGAATTATCTCTTGTTCCTTCATTAATGTGAGGCACATGCCGCTCTGGATCTGTCTACTTCTATTTACCTACTTATTTTCCCATCATGTATCTTGACATATTCTTAGGAGGAATAATCTATCATCACCTTAGTGACCAGTTAACCTCTTGAGACAGATATCACCTGGCATCTGCACTGTTGGCCCTGGGTCACCTACATATGCTAAAGGATGTAAAGCAGAGAGGCACAGATATTAAACTGGCCACTCATGCTTAGACCCACTTCTTTCAGCAGGTGCTCTGGGACTCCACCCATATCTCTTCTTGGGGGCCAGAACACTCATCTCCTAGCTGCTTTTGGTGTCAGCTGTTGGGTCCACACCTGCACCTTTCCACATACAATGTCCCTCAGATGTTAGATAAGACTTCCTGTGCCTAATGGATGGCTTGATTTTGCAGCACATCTTCCTCAATTCTGTGTGTGAAAAAGTAGTGTCTCAAGAAAACTAGAAGATAAAACCATAGACTGGGGCAGGGGTAATATTTGCAATAGAGGCATCTGATAAAAGACTGTTATCTAAAATATACAAGCAAGACTTGAAATACAAAAATAAGAAAATTAACAACCCACACAAGAAATAAGCAGAAGACCTGAACATCACCAAAGAGGATAAACAGATTGAAAATAAGCATGTGAGAAGGTGTCCAACATCATATGCCATTAGGAATTGAAAAATTAAAAAATACTGCAATCTTATTAGGATAGTAAAAATCCAAAATGCTGATGCATATGCTGGTGAGGATGTAGGCAATAACAACTGATATTCTTCACTGTTAGGAATATAAAAGAATACAACCACTTTGGAAGGCAGTTTGGCAGTTTCTTACAAACCTAAATATAGTCTTACTATATCATCCAGAAATCATGGTATTTACCAAAGTGATTGAAAGCTTAGGCACACACAGAATCCTGAATGCAGGACTGCATGTTTAGCTTAACTGTTAAAACACTCATAGTATACATCAGAGCAGCTGGGTTTAATTTCCAGCTCTGGCTCCTTTGACTCCATCTTCCTGTCAATGCAGATTCTAGGAGGCAGTTTTGGGGTTGAAGTAATTGAATTCTTACCACCTATGTGGGAGCCCTGGGTTCCCTTTCATGATTGAGCTCTGGTACTGGCCCAGACCCAGAAGTTGTAGACATTTGGGAGTGAACCAGCAGATGAAAGCTCTCTCTCCCTCTGTCTCTTAATAAATAAATAATAATAATACTAAGTAAAATTCACACTCTAAAAAAAAACTCCTTCATATGTATGTTTATAAGAGCTTTATTTATAATTGTCCTAACTTGGAAGTAGTCAAAATATCCTTCAGTGGGGGAATAGTTAAATAAACTCTGGCATATTCATGCAGTGGAATATTATTCAGCACTAGGAATTGATCAGCTGTTAAGTCATGAAAAGAAATGTAGGAACGAAGCCAACCTGAAAGGACTGTGTCCTATATGGTTTCTATAATATGACATTCTGGAAAATACTTCTGTGGAAATACTAAAGGATCAGTGGTTTCAAGGGTTGAGAAATGGGAGGATGAAGAGCCAGAGCACAAGTTCTCCAGGGCAGAGAATCCACTTTGAATTAGATTATAGTGGTAGATATATGACATTATACATTTGTTATAACCCATACGATGTACAATACCAAAAGTGAATCCTAATGTAAACCATGGACTTTGGGGGATAACGATGTGTCTGTGCAACTTCATCAACTGGAACAAATAAAACACTCTGATGGGGGGATTTGCATGTGCTCCTGTACTTTCTGCTCAATCTTGTTGTGAATTAAAACTCCTCAAAAAGTCAAATCTATCTTTTTTAAAAGTCTCTGTAGGTGGAATCAGGTTGAGGTTGGACCTCACAGACCCACATCTTTTGCTAAGCTTCTTCCATGCCTGATCCTACATTTGTTCTCCTTTCTCTTGAGATCAGTGCCTCAATAAATAATTTCAGCAAAATTCCTCACCTGAGGCTCTGCTTCTAAGAAACCAACCTAAGATGTAGTTGTAGGTTGGCACACGTGATTGCTGACATCTTCAAAACCTTTCTTCTATGTAAAGAAGTCGGAGGAGAGGGAATTTTGACAGAAGAGGAAAAGAGTTAGTAAGAGTCTGGGATAAAGGTGCTGATAGAAATAACTGGGCCTGGAGGGAGCTAAAAAGAAAATTCATCCATATTACCAGTATCACAACCAGGGAGATGGAAATATGCCAAAGACAAATTTTGCCTACTTCAAAGGTTTGTCTGGGTGCCAGCTCCTAATTCTTCGGGAAGGAAACAAGATGCTCTCAATTCCTTTCACTCACTCGATTAGTTCCCTGTGGCTGCTGTAACAAATTACCAGAATCTGGGTAGCTTAAAACAACAGCCACTTATTCTCTCACGGTTCCAGAGGCCAGAAGTTCAAAAGCAAAGTGTTGGCAGAGCCCACTTCCACTCAAGGTTTTACGGGAGAATCTTTTCTTGAATCTCCAGCTTCTTGTGGTTACAGACAATACTTTGCTTCCTTGGCTTGTAGCCGCATCAGTCCAATCTCTACCTCTCTTGATCCTGTGTCTTCTTGATGTGTCTCTCCCAAGGACACTTTCTCTGGCTGTGGGGTTTACCTGGATGGTCAAGGATGATGTCATTTGAAATCTTAATTGCATTTGCAGAGTCCCTCGTTTCAAATAAGGTCACATCCACAGATCCCAGGGAATAGGAGGTGACCCTACCTGTTTGGGGACCACCATTAAGCCCATTACACTCAGTTAATTTTCTTTATACTTCACTATATATAGTAATATTCTAATGATTATGTATTAATTTATAGTCTACAGAGTCCTTTAAATTAAACAGCATGCTAATTATCATAATAAGTAAACACGAGAAAGCGTATACCTGTTATCCAGCGGCTTTTCTCTATGTCCCAGGTGTACTTTTTGAGATGTTATTTTTCCTATTGTAGAGTTGAGGGAACTAAGACTGGAATGGAGCTTTAATTTTTCATCCACAGCATTTTAAACTTGCTATCTTTACTGAGTTTCTCTTCCCTATTAGAAATAGAATTTTAAGGGACTCCAGCTAGAAGTAATTCACAGTGTTCCCTGGGTTACTTTTCTGGATATAAAGCAAATAGCACTCTCAGGAGCAGAATAGATTAGAGGTGAGGTCCGTATGGAAAGGCCCTCACTTGTATTGTTGAGTGGTTCAATGTGTCAAGCAGGAATTTAGATCTTAAAGAGGTAGCTGGGGTCCTCACTCTGTTCTCCTACCAGATTCCTGAATTTAGGAAATTCAAAAATTTTCTGCTAACCCATTAAAGTAAGATGTTTCCACATTGCTCTCAGAGCTATTTAAGGTCTCACTGGGTTAAAAGTAAAATCATATTCACCAGACCCATTGCATAATAATACCAACATTCATCATTTTGTACTTGCAAACCATGAGCAAGAAATTCCTAAAATAGCTTCATATATTTCCATGTATTAATCCTTATCAAAGATCTCCCATTTACTCCTCCTCCATGTGGGTTCTCACCTCTACTACACTTTTGAAAGAGAAAAGTTGGATATCATGAGCATTATAAATATTCATGTCTCCTCTTAACTGATGTTTCCTACTTTTGTATAAATGCTTTCTTCAATTGCCTACTAGACACGCATTTCTAAAGAATTGTGAGCCTATGTCTACCTAATAGGAATTCCATAAAGAAGAGACTATTTTTTCTTTTGATACTGCCTGCCTACATCAAAATCAAATGGTCAAAATTTGATGTGTGAGCCTCCCAGACAAAATATAGCAACTTCACTGCTTTGTAGAAGAAAAAAGTCATTCACCAAATCAGTGGCCACCATAAGGAGGCTTCAATGGCCTCTTCAACCTCACTCTAACTATGTGTAGTAGAGATCCAGCAGCAGCAGCACCAGCCGAGAGCTTGGAAAGCATTTATACCTGTAATAACCCCAGGCCTGCCAAATTGGACTCTCTACAGTGGGGCACAGTAGTCTGGCCTTGGCAAGATCTCTCAAGGTATTTGATGCCCACCAAAGTTCCAGAGGCTTTCTACTATAGAGTGGCTCCCAAGTGCTAATATTCATAAATGTCACCTGGAAGTTAGTTGTCAAAACAGAGTTCTGGGCTCCACCACTAGAGTATGTGATTCATGGGTTTGGGGTATGCCAGAGAATTACACGCAAGCTTCCAGAGGCTACTGATGCTGCAAGTATAAGGATCACAACTTGACAACTGCTATCCTACTGCACTTCCAGGGGGAAAGTCCTCAGTTTATTCTTTCTCTTTGGATATGAAGACTTGAATAAGGAGTATTACCAAAAGAAAAAGAGAAACAAAGTCCATGATTTAGATTGTTTTTAGTCCTGGCTTTTCTATTAAGCGTGGGTTCTTGTATGCTACCTTGGTATCTGTTAAGATTTCAACTCTTCCATATTCTTCAGATAGGAATTCAACAAGTGTTTTAATATCTCCCTCCAAATATCTCAGACCATCCTCCTGAGGCTGGTTTCACTCTAAGTTACTCTTTTGGTCTCCAGCTCTATTCTAGTTCTGTTTTCTTCATATATTTACCAGACACACCTTCTTTAAGCCATGTATGTGTTGCCTTTCTCTCTGTTTGTAGTCCTCAAAGACTAGTTCCTACCATATCAAATCTGAACTGCCTCTTGACTTTGAAGATGACCAATTCGGGCTGAAAGGCCTGCAAAGCATTTCAGGAATGGAAAGCCAAGACTCTATGACAAAAAAAGAATGTCCTACACGGAGGATCTCTGTGAGACCTCAGAGGAGAGAAAGGGTCATCAAAGGAGACACTCTCCTCTGAAGGGAGGAGAGAACATCCACTTTGCTTGTGGCTGAATCCAAATACCAATGGAGTCTATGGTCACAAAAGGCTTCCATAGCCTTGGCAGCCCATGACAAGAGCCTTGGATGATCACTGACATCATAAAAAAAAGAGTGTTAATTGTTAAAGGAAAAACAGTAGTCACTGTGCACTCTGTTCCTAATGAATTGTCATATGAGAATTGACTGCAAATTCTCTATAAAAAAAAACTCTATATGCTGTGTGTGTGTGTGGGTGCAAAGTGTTGAAGTCTATGATTAGCATGGAGTTGGTCCTCTGTATATAAAGCCATACTAAAAATGAGCCATAATGAAGAAGGAGATAGAAGAGGGAGAGGGAAGGGAGCTGGGAGGGGGAGGGTATGGAGGAAAGATCCACTATATTCCTAAAGTTGTATCTATGTAAAAATGCATTCATTAAATAAAAATTTTAAAAAGATTAAACAATCTTTTAAAAAAAAAAGATGACCAGTGACCTAGAATCTTTTAGCACCCACTCTCATAGCTCACTTACCTCCTCTTTGGCTCAGAATGATCTCCTTAATGTGCCGCATACTTGCACATTCATTTTTCATCTTGCTACTCTCCTCACTTTCTCTTCTTCCTCTATGCAAATATAGCACATCATTCCAGTCTCAGAGGAAATGCCAGCTCCAACCCAGACTTGTGCACCAGCCTCTTCTCTGTGTCCATAGCAAATATCGTTAGTCAATCAAGCCTCCCATTTAAGCTTCAGTGACCAGAAACCATCTCTATATCCTACATGACAGATAGCCAGCAATGCTTACACTTGATCTGGCTGACTTCATTTTATGGAGAGCCAAGTTCACCTAAGTTTCTCATTTACTTCACTGCAGAAAATATTAGAAATATTTATTTAGCAAATTTCATTGGTTTCTACAGAAAAAAAATAGAATGAATGTTCATCATTTTAGTATGATAGAAGCACAGAGATGTGATGTTTATATCAACTTAAAATATATCAGGCACAAAATAAACTTGAAAACTAATCGTCGTATCTAACAAGAGAGTAATAGTGAAAGATACTGGCAGTCTGTGATGCTGGCATCATGGAACTATTGATTTGAATTAACATTTATAGGAGTTATTTTTGGGCCGGTGCCGCGGCTCACTAGGCTAATCCTCCGCCTAGCGGCGCCGGCACACCGGGTTCTAGTCCCAGTTGGGGCGCCGGATTCTGTCCCGGTTGCCCCTCTTCCAGGCCAGCTCTCTGCTGTGGCCAGGGAGTGCAGTGGAGGATGGCCCAGGTGCTTGGGCCCTGTACCCCATGGGAGACCAGGAAAAGCACCTGGCTCCTGGCTGCTGCCATCGGATCAGTGCGGTGCACCGGCCGCAGCGGCCATTGGAGGGTGAACCAACGGCAAAGGAAGACCTTTCTCTCTGTCTCTCTCTCTCACTGTCCACTCTGCCTGTCAAAAAAAAAAAAAAAAAAAAGTTACAAAAAAAAAAAGTTACAAAAAAAAAATTTATAGGAGTTATTTTTTAAAATATGAAATAAAATCTTGACCTCAACTGTTTCGTTTTTCCCTTTTCATATCTTGACACAAAATACTAAGAGAAATGTGGGGGAAGCACAGAGGCTGTGATTAAATATGCTCCTGGCTTTCATTATCTTCTCACTTTTCATGAGCTCTAATTTAAACATCTTATTTATAGTACAATGTTCTGAAGAGTTTCCTGGGTGTATTCAAATGGGGATAGTTTATTGGGTCTGTTCTAGCAGAAGTCAGCTTCTGGCTCATCACCCTAAGTGGCAGCTCTTCTCTGCTCCTGAAAAATAATGTAATTCCCTTTCTTTAGTCCAATTTTCAGTTTCATTGTTATTGCTCTATTGTGACCTAAGGCTGTATGAGTTTAATAACACTTTAAGTTTCAATATTATTACTTATATTTACAATCTTTACATCATAAGTTTGGTATCTTCCTCTAGTACTTACCAACATTCTTAACATAAAAAATAAGTAAAATCTAACACAAGAAACAAGTGAAAAAATAGTGTGAATTAACAATTGAAAAGAAAAAATGAAAATTATATATGCTATGTTTTAAGTATATATTTATTAAATGAGCTTACAAAATAAGCAGAAACTATTTTCTAACTCTACAAAAATTTGCTTAAGCCACCTAGTTTTGTTCTCATATAATAAGTGTTTCAGATAATAAGTACAATTATTATTATTTATGGATTACTAGAATAGTCTGCTGCCCAGTATATAGGATCATGTTAAAAGTTACATTAACTTATATACCACGTCCCCTTATTCTTTCTTTATCATCTGTCTTAGTTTGAGTTCTCTGAAAGCAGATTCCAGGAAAAGAGTAAGTTGCTCATAAAGGATGAACTCCAGGAGAAAGTGGTAAGAGAAGGATGAGGTGGATATCGAAATGGAAAGGATCAGTCAGGGCTAATATCAGGTGAGGCCTGAACCTCTGCCCGATCTGTGGGGATCTGAAGAATATAACGATACCTTGAGTTCATCTTTCCTGAAGGAGAAGAAGCTACAGCAGCATACCTTCCAGGCACTGGCTACTGGTAACTCCTGGAGAACATAACGTTCTGGCCCTTCTCAGCATGTCTGGGCAAAGCATATCCAGTAGCCTACTGGCCTACACACAGATCTTAAAGAAGGTTTCAGGCGTATGTATTTATTTGCTAGCCCATCAGGACAACTACAAGAATTCCTTTTTGCTTCTCCCAAGGATGGATTTTTAAAGACTCTCCAGCCATACTTTTAACAGTCCATCAGAACTTCTGTACAGGGAGTACTGTGGAAGTAGGTAGGAAGTAGATAGGAAGCTAAGAGTATGGATTGTAAACTATCAACTGCTATTTAAATATGTATTAGTAATAGTACACCAATTTTTCCCACTAGGATTTGGATAAGAAAACAGAAATAGTTACCCCCTAGCATTTGCTGCCAAACATATTGCTTCCTCCGTTTCTGATAATCAAGTGTTGAACTCTTTTCTAACTTTGATTAGCAACAGTTCTCACAGTATTATTGATATTTTGCCCAAAACTCTGCAACAAAGGCAGCAAATACAGAGCACAGGTGGTATAGTTCTCTGCTTCCTTGACCATAACAGACAATAATAATCAAATGTAGATCTCATTGCTTCTTAGCCTCAGTCTAGATGCTGCCTCTAAATTCTCACACAGTAATCTGAGAAGCAACATCCTACTATCCATCAGTCACAATGATCATCTAAGATTCAACTTTTGCCATTCGTCTTGTAAATCAGTCTAAAATGCAATTATATACAGAATTTTCAATTAGAAAATAAGGGAACTCTTAGAAAAATGAATTTGATAATAGAAGTTGAGCTGTTTCCGGTTTTGAATCAGTTTAGCTGTTGGGTAGGTCATTCAACCTTGTGCACCTAGATTTCCTCATAGTTCTAATGAATGACTCGGCTTCTGTCTCTGACAGAATCTATTATATATTCTGATCTATAAATTCCTTTTCCATTTTAACATTTTCCAAATTATTTCTGCCTTTTTCTTCTTATCCACCTGAAATGCTACTGCTAATTCTTCTCTTAGCCTGTTTAAGCCATACTTTCATATTTCCAAATCCCACATTCCCCATAAAGCAATTTTTGGTTCTTTCAGCCAATAGGGAGCTCACCTCATGTTGACCCTTGTTAATTTTTGTCCTCCTTGGATGCAGGTGGCCTAGTGTGTTTTGATGAACTAGACTGCAAGCTCCCTGGGGAGGGGGTGGGGTGGGGGGAGGAGCATCCAGGTATCACATTACATTATTGAAAGGAAGATTTATACACAGCAGATGATCAGTGATAAAGAGATGAGTTTATATTGGGATTAACTTTTGAAACATTTCAGGTTTGTTTGTCTCCAGCTGATCCTCCAATTTCCTTGGTAGATTTAATCTTAGAAATTTTGGTTAATGCTAATATATAGGGGAAAAACTAAAAGCAGTCTGCCAAAGTATCCTTTAAAAGTATGTACTTCTATAAAAACTGTGGTCTGTCTCATTAAGCTAGGAAAATTAATTGGCAAAAGAGAAGATTTTTAAAAAGATGTCTAAAATTATAAACTCAAGATCTTTCTTTTAGGTCTCAGTTTTAGCATACATTTTTCTGAGTGAGTTGGAAGTGCCTTTTTAATATCTTATTTCATATTAATATATAATTAAATATATTTTACAGTTTCTATAAACTGTGATATGTATTATAATTAATTTATACTGTAAATGTTTTATAATTTGAATACAGATATTTTATAATCCACAGTTCAGCAGATTTCAGAATTATATTTAGTTCTTTGGAAATTTAATAATTACTTATATCTGTACCCTGTCTACTCCTCCCTCCCCCCAAAAAAGGAAAATCGAGATGGTTTTTCTAGAGTATGGCCGAAGCAGTGAGATGTAACAAAAAATACTTGTTTTATAACTCTAGCTCTCCACTCTATCTTTTTGTGTTTTTTGTTGTTTTCATGTAAAACAGTTCACTTCTCTTTTACCAGTGCTGCCTTCCCCAGCAAGAAGCCTTATAGCTATGACTCTGGGACTGTAAAGGAAGTAGGAAGGGCTAGTACATAATGGGATTATATGATAAAGAATCTAACTGGAAAAGAAACTCTATTATCACCACCCTGGAAGCTGAGCCTCTTTACATCAAAGGATGAAGGCGAGGGGGTGGGGGGAATCTTCAGAATGGGTTTCCTTTCATTTACACTTGGGTTCACCACAGTTGGGCATTCAATGCATCTCAGACTCTCAGCCCTGAAAGAACTCGCATCTGACTTTAGCGCGTCGGGAACTTCAGCTGAAGCAGATCTGACATGAGAAGACAGACGCCTGAACAGATGCAGTGTGTAGAGCGGGAGATTATGTTTTTAACGAAAACTTGCTGATTTTTCTTTTTAAAAAACTGTTTTCCCTGATGAGATAAGTTTTTAAGTGTGAACATTTTGACATTTTTCTTTGCACATCACAGGTTTACTGTGTTTATTTTTATTTTTTTTCTTTCTCATGGCTAACATAATCATCCCGTGGTGGACTGTGAAGGCAGTATTCAGGTGCTGTCAAAACCCCTGGGCCATTGCCATGTTTTTGAAACTTCTAGCACTTCACAAAGCTTCACAGGGGTCTGGTTTCCCTGATGTGTGAATTGCTGCAAAAATTAAAACATGGCCAGTGCTGGACTCTGTTGACAGCTGATGAGGGTCACATTCCCACAGTTGCTCTCAAGTCTCACAGATCCTGTCAAAGAAATCACTACACCTGCTCCAAATTGCTACCTGAGGAGAAAATTAGAACCTTACAAGCATCTGAAAAAGTGACAGAGAAGGGAAAAATTCTGGGCGAAGGAAGAAATTTTAGGGGACGAGAGTACACTGAGCCAGTGAAAACTGCACAAATGACCTCATGCTCTGTATCTTATGGAAGATATCCAATAAGAGCAGATACAGAGACAATGGAGAGCAATTTTTGAAATGAGTATTCCTGTGAGTGCAAGACCTACAGTTAGTAACCATGCAAACAATCATACCACTTAAGTATGCTGACTTGTTGACATTCAGTGTAACTGAGAGCAAAGTCAAGACAGAAACATCCGTGTTCTCTGCGTTCTTTCTTGTTTTCAAGAGCATCGTTCCATCCTTTCTCCAGAGCAGTCGTCCTCAAAGAGTGGTACCAAGACCAATTACATCAGCAGGACCTGGGTGCCTTTTGGAAATTCAGATTCTAGGCTCCCACCAAAAGCTCCTGCATTAGAAACTCCAGGCCAGAACTCAGCAATCTGTGCTTTAATAAGCTTTCCATATGTTCCTAATGCACACAAAAATTTCCAAATCAGTGCTGTAGTTAGAGCATCATCTGTCTCTCACTCAGTATTGGTTTATAGTCATCTGCGTGCAATATGCCCTAATACCTGCTACACTGAAGAAAAACCTCCCTTGCCCTCATGTCTGCCATCTGTCTTCTCTCTCTTTCATCTCTCACAGCACTATTTCTTTTCACATGCTGTCTAGAGAGCGAGCTGCAGAGCAGGAAACACCAGACCTCATTTCCTCAGAGAAATACTGACTTAATCATAAACTCTCCAAAAACACCTTCAGGAGAACTCCAGAAGCCAGTTACAAAGTTGCAATACTCCAGCCATACTCAAGGCTAAGAACAGACACGTTGAAAGATGGAAGCAAAATCGTTTCATTTCATCCACAATGCCCCACCACCACCACCAAGTGGATGCATTATGACACAGTGAGGAGCAAAAGTTCAATACTTGGCTTTTCCTTTAGGAGGAAAAGAGAAGCATGGAACATGTGTCCAACGTTCCAGTTGGGGGAGGGGGGCTGCCTGAGGGATTGGCTTATGTCCCCCTGACTCAGAATGCTAACTAGAACTGACAAATTTCAAAGCTCCTGAGTAAAACAGCCCAGAGCGGGGCCAGCGCTGTGGCATAGAGGGTAAAGCCACCACCTGCAGTGCCGGCATCTCATATGGGTGCCAGTTTGGGTCCCGGCTGCTCCACTTCCAATCCAGCTCTCTGCTATGGCCTGGGAAAGCAGTAGAAGATGACCCAAGTCCTTGGGCTCCTGCACCCGCATGGGAGACCCGGAAGAAGCTCCTGGATTCTGATAGGCGCAGCTCCAGCAGTTGCGGCCAATTGGGGAGTGAACCAGCAGATTGAAGACCTCTCTCTCTCTTTGCCTCTCCTTCTTTCTTCTTTTCTCTTTGTAATGCCAAAAAAAAAAAAAAAATCACAGGCTGGCTACAGCAACTGAATACCATCAATACCATGAAAGAAACTGGCACAGCTTGGAGAGAATCAGGACACTGAAAGTTTCCCTATAACATGAATAAGGTATCACATCTATTCAGCATAGTACTGGAAGCCTAAATCACAGCAATTAGCCAAGAAAAAGAGAAAAGCACGCATATTGCAAAGGAAGAAGTAAATCTATCTTTGTTTCCAGATGAAATAAGCTTACATGTAGAAAACTCTAACTTTTACACACTAAAAAATTTATTAGAATAGACAAATACAGCAAAGTTGCAAGACACAAAATCAACATACAAAATATTCAGCTGCATTTCTGTACATTAAAAATGAACAACCAAAATAAAGTTAAGAAAGCAATCTTAATGTTTTCTATAAAAAAATAGACTTAGGAATAAATCTACCAATAGTGGTGAAACACTTGTACACTGAAAACTACAAAACATTGCTGAATTTACTTAAAGACATGAAAGAAAGACGTCTCATCTTGCTAGTGTAGAAGACTTAATATGATAAAAGTGTCCATACTACCTAATGATTCAATGCCATCTCTATAAAAATCCCCATTTTGTTTTTGCAAAAGTAGGAAAAAAAAGCATCTTGATGTTTGATGAAATCTTGAAAGGATTCTAAGTAGCGAAAGTAATCTTGATAAAAACAAAGCTGGAGGTCTCCACAGTTTCTAATTCCAAAACAGATTGCAAAGCTACTGGCATAAATATAGACATAGAGATCAATGAAACCATGACAGAGAGCCCAGAAACAAAACCTTCTTTGTGTGGTCAAAGGAGCCCTGATGATGTTTCCCGAGCTAAACAATATGAAGTGATAGTTTCTTTAACACATACAACTCCATTGTGTTTTGGCAATTAGCACTGTGTGAAATTATATCAGTTCTTTTCAATTTTATTACTTATTGACCATTTCCATATGCACACTGTAGAATAATTAAACAGGAAATTCATCACTCATATGTTAAATTCCCTGGTGTATCTCAGCTTCTGGAACATTGCTACTGAATAAATAAATATATGCATGAATAAATAAAAATGCATGGGTGACAACAAATGACTGGCTGTACTTCTCAATCTCTCATGCCTATTTCAGAAAGGAATTACCCTTTATTTCTTTGTCTTTTACCTGGTTAAATCTTCACTTGTCCTTGTAATTTTAATTGGCCTCCAATATTTCTTCCTCTGGGATGATTTCTCTAATTTTGTCAAATCCCCCTCCTGGAAGCCTATGCCTCCTTCGTAGCACTTGCCATTTTTCCCTTATTTATGAGACTATGTTTCATTCATGCCTGTTTCTCCAAGAGTAAATTTTCCATTTGTACTTCTCACTGGCACTTCAATTCACACAGTAACTTCACAGATACTTCCTGATAAATACCTGTAGTAACTTGTTGTAGTATGAATATACCTCCTGATTTTCCCACAGCCCTACTGAATGTCTGTTGCATATGTATAATTGTAACTGAAGCGGTCTCAGTCACTTAAATATGATTAGTTTTCAAATAGCACTTACATATAAATCAATATTTTTTAAAGTAGTTCACTACCTCAGAGTGGACCATGACTGTGGGGAGCAACTGGGAGCAACTCGGACTAGACTAAGTTACTGGAATTAAGACTTATTCTATGCATCTGCTCTCCCACAATATGGCGCTGAGAAGGGAGGAAACAGCTTCTACGCAGCTGCCTCTCACCAACTTGACAAGCTGCAGGACCTGCTCCTGATTGGAGGAGAGCAGCATACTCGGCGTGTGGGTAGCAGAGTTGGGATTGGTGGAAGAGGACTATAAAGGAGGAGAGAGACAACATGCACGAGGAACATCTAAGAGGAACATCTATCTGAAGGAACACCTGTGCAGCCCCCGAGAGAGCCGGCCGGCGGTGTGCCGCTCCCCCGCGGAAGTGGGGAAAGTGGCTAGGGGGAACCGCCCTTCCACGGAGGTGGAAGGGACGGTAGCCAACCTGGGAAGAACCAGCTGCAAACCCGGGGAGGGCCGAGCAGACGAAAGAACAGCACAGGGTCCTGTGTCATTCCTCCACGAAGAGGGGGAGCGACAATGACTACTGTTTTTCCTATGAATTAAGATAGTCTGGAATAAAATGTAAATTACCCAAATTGAACCACAAATGGACCAATAGGTATTACTTATAAATACTTTCTTTTTGACTATGGCTGTATATGTGTGTGTGCATATATGTATAGGTCATAGCTTAGCTTGAGTCTATGAGCTGTGGTGGTGCTGAGAGTCTCCACCCAGAAGCTACTGACTAGGCAGGTGCATCCATGTCCCAGCTGCCTTCAGTGTTTGCAGCTACCAGCTTTCAGCTGCCCTCATCTCAGGAGAATTATATTCTAAAGCATCCTCTGGAAATATCTGGAGGTTTTTTCCTCTCCTCAAGGTCAGATGATGAGCAACCAATCTGAGGGTAGAAAGACAAGCACCTTTTAGGGGAGCAATTATGTGGCAATTTGATGTTCCATAACTTTCTACTGGGATTAGGGCAAAGCTAGAGTCTATCTGACTGTGTAACCTTCCTCCCCATCATATCCTGCTTCCTTCACTCCTAAAACAGTACAGGTTCCTCTCAAGAGACCTCCCTCAATACAACATCTCTACAAAAATCCATTATCTCCACCAAAGAAAAAAGATTGTCAAAAATGACAACAAACACAATAGGTTGTATAATTTCATCAGTCAATGGACATGTAGCATTTTAAAATTATATTATTTTTTGATTGTGGGAGTTCCCTATTTCTGCATAATCTCTAGCAAAGGTACACAGAAACCTTGAGCAAGTAAAACACTGCATTATTATGTGAACTGAGACTCAAGAGAACAGGTGGGACAGCCATCTGCCAGTGTGCTGGGGATGCTCTTCCCCAAAGTGTGTCAGTCCCGACATCAATTCACACAAGACTTGAGCCCTACAATGCACTGCAGGAAGCAGGATCGAAGGTACAGCCTCGTTTCCCTCTGTAAACCAGGGCAGGTAAATGCAGTTGAATGCGGTGGCTGCTTTGGAAAATGTCACCCTGGAGCCAGCCAGGCTTTTTCACTGAATAGTCCTCTCATTTTATGCCCAGGCAAAGGCAGACAGGCAGTCAGTGCAGATATCTGAACTCCCAAAGTCAACAGAGCTGCCTGACAGCCAGCCAGCCAGCACTTTCGATGCTCCTGCCGGGTGCCTGGCTCCGTCACCTCAGCACTGCTCATTGTTTGACAAATGCCGAGTCTTCTGCAATGACGCATCTCTCCTGTGGTTCATGGACTACTGTCCAGACAAGAGAAAATAAACAACAGGCTCTACAGGCTCTGAACAAGAAGAACAAATGGAAGATTTTTGTACCAGTCAAGATAGACCCTGGGAAACAAAAACCAGGGAAACAAACACACCTTGGCTAAATAATCATGCTGTACTGGGAGATTCGCTTATTGATGGAGAGCTCACCTTTTAAGGATATTTTGAATTGCTCTTACCAAAATTACTAAGCAAAAATGATGTGGAATTGCTGAAACATTTGAGAGAAGCGGAAGAAAAAAAAAGCTAGAGAAAAGGAAGAAGTTATGGCTGAATCAAAATTAGAATTCCTGGAAATGCAAAAAATAGTCATTAAGTAACCCAAGAGGAATTAGACCAAAATTCCATAGAAAGCAAAACAAGATCTCCTCATTCTCACTCAGTCCCCCCATTGTTTAGAAACCAGTTACCAGCTTTTGTTAAATACATTCTGGTTCATCCAGGTAATGGAATATGATATAGCAATTTATGAAAAGGAGACAGATCTAACTTGTGAGAGTTGCTCTGTCTTGTGGGTAAAATGTAAGCAGAAAGCTCCACGAGCCTAGCCATTGCCAGAGAGGCAGCCCTGACCACAGGAGAATCGCACAGTCCTCAATGGCTTTAAATCCAATCTAGAAAGCTGACTGTGACTGAGTGACTGCTTAGCTCCCACAGAGGAACCAACTTTGCCTCCCTCCATCCCCAAAGCCCCAGACACAAACTGCTGCGGCCACTACTAAACTCCATTATGTATTAACAGACCACGGACAGCCCCATACCCACTAAAGTCCCTCACCCTAGAATCAGGGTGCTTCACAGAGCAGAGACAAGGACATCGTTCAAGTGTAGGATTACAGGGCACGAGCACCAGAGTGCTTAGTCTCTCTACATTATCTAAGGAAGTCCCTCTCTACTTCTTGGGGCTTGGTGCCAGCAACAGCCAATAAGCAAGCCTCAAGGACCAGGCCTGATGAAGTCCCCTTCTGCATCTCTTAGCACAGAGTACTGAACGGCACAAGCCCCAGTGTCAACCTTGTATGCCCTATAATAACTTGGGGCAGTCCCCTCTGTGTCCAGCAGCTCTGGGACTGTGGCTGTTGGTGCTACAATCCCTGGAGTAACTTGCACTTACCAGTGGGACCAGAGGTGAGAGTGGGGGGCTTTCTGCATTTCTCTGCCTCAGGCTTGTGGCTGCCTGTTCACAATCCCAACACAATTTGCACTCATCTTGTGAAGCCTGGCAAAGGAAACCATGGCATACTGCAGTTCTGGGAGTGTGACTATCAGTTTTAAAAGTTCCAGGGACACTAGTGGGATGAGGAGAAGACTCTACCTGTATTCCTTCACTCCAGACCTGCATTTTTTAGAGCACAATTGCCAGTATAACCTGCAGTCACCATGTGGGAACTGAGCTAGGTACCTTCTGAGCGCTGCAGATCTGGGATCGGAACTATTGGATCTATTTTCCAGAGTCACCTGGGTTCACTCTGTAGGTGCTCCAGACCCAAATCTTCCAGTGCCCAGCATAGCTTGTACGGGAAACCTGGGACCTGGGTAAGGTCTCCACTGTGCCTTGCAGCTCTAGGACTGTGACTATTGAGCTAATGTGCCGGAACACCTGCACTTCTCCTGTAAGACCTATGGAAGGCTATATCACCTTCCATTGCTTCAGAGCCATGGCTGCTAGTGTACAAGTCCCAGCATAGCCTATGCTTTCCCCAAGGTGCCTGGGAAAGATACTCTTCCTGCTCTGGACTTTGAGGATTGGCACTATATCCCTTAAAGTCACTTGAACCCACTATTGGGACATGAAAAGGACCTTACCTGCAATCCCCAGCATAACCTGTATCTACCCAATGGGATATGGGAAGCATCCTTTTCATATCTCCCAGTGTGAGGCTTTTGGTGCTTTAAGCCCCAGCATCATCCATGCTAATGCAGCAGCACCGGGGAAGATCCCATCTATGTTACATGGTTCCAGGGCTATAGACATTGGTGCCCCAAGTTCCAGGATCACTCAGGCTTGCCTGATGGTAAAAGGGACAGCACTGGAAACATGGCTAGTGCCATAATAAACCCTAGTGTGATTCAGGTCCCAACTCTCTGGGACCTGAAGACACACTGCTTTGGAAGCCCATGTCTGCTTTTAAAGCCATGCTACCAAATCAATGAATTGCTACAGAGTAGACAGCTGTGCATTCATAGGCACTGTTGACATTGATTATAGCTGAAAAAATCATTCAGAGGTTATAGTTCTGGGCTCTCCTAGAGCCAAAGACAAAGCAACTATGCACTGACACCCCATTTTCAATACAAAGTCTTTTCCAATGTAAGCTACTTTATGAAGAAGGAACTGCTGCTCCAGATGTTTAGCCATCAACTTAGGGACACAGGAAACACAAGAGACAAGGAAGAAGCATGACACCTCCAAAAGAATATAATAGTTCTTCACAAACAGACACTGATTTAGAGAATACATAATATACCTTGAAATAATTCAAAATAATAATCCTAAAAAACTCATTAGATGCAAGATAATACAGATAGTCAATTCAAAGAAATGAGGAAGATAATGTATGATATGAATGAGAAATTCAACAAATCATTATAAAGAATTAATCAGAAGTTTTGGAGTTGACAACTTCAACAAGTGAAATAAACCATACAATTGAGATATTCAACAACAGAATAGATCAAGTGGGAGAGAGAATTTCTGATCGTGGGAATAAGACTTTTTGAAATACTCAAACAAAAATAGAAGGAAAAGAATGAAGAAAACCTATGAGACAGTTAAGATAGGATTAAGTGAATAAATATCCATGTTATAGAGATACTAAAAGAAGATGAAAATGAAAAAGATATGGAGACCTCACTGAAAAAAATAATAGTTGAAAATATCCTGAGTTTTGAAAGAGATACGGACATGCAGATTCGGGAAGCTCAAAGGATCTCAACTATATTCAACCAAATAGACCTTGAAGCCAGCATTGTTGTGTAGCAGGTAAATCTATCACCTGCAACACTGGCATCCCTTATGGGCACTGGTTCATGTACCAGCTGCTCCTCTTCCAACACAGCTCCCTACTGAAGTTCCTGAGAAAGCAATGGATTATGGCCCAAATGTTTGGGTTCTTGCCACCCACATGGGAGACTTGGATGAAGTTCCTGGCTCTTAGTTTGGCCTGGCCCAGCAGTGGCTGTTGCAGCCATCTGGGGAGTTAACCAGCAAATGAACACTCTCTCTCTCTCATTCTCTCTCTCTCTCTCTCTCTCTCTCTCTCTCTCTCTCTCATTCTCTCTTTCCCTCCATCTCTCCCTCTCTCTCACCCCCTCCCCCATCTCTTCTTCTGTCTCTATAACTCTTTCAAATAAATAAGTAAATTTTTAAAAAAGAACTTCCCCAAGGCATATTAAAGCCAAACTGTCAAAAGGTAAGCACAAGAAGATAATCCTAAAGACAGTGAGAAAAAAGTCATATAACACATAAAGGAAAACCTATTAGACTAACAGCAGACTTCTCAGCAGAAACCCTATAAACCATAGAAGTGTGTGATGATGTATTCAAGGTCTTGAAAGAAAAATAACTCTAAAATAGAATACAATATCCCGCAAGACCTTTAGAAGAGAAGGAAAAATAAAGTATTTCCCAGAGAATCAAAAAAAGAGAATTTATCACCAGCTTACCGGTCCAAAAAGAAATCTTTTTATTATTTTTTATTTTTTTTTACAGGCAGAGTTAGACAGTGAGAGAGACAGAGAGAAAGGTCTTCCTTCCGTTGGTTCACCCCCCAAATGGCTGCTATGGCCGGTGCGTTACGGCCGGCACATTGCGGCCAGCGCGCTGCGTTGATCCGAAGCCAGGAGCCAGGTTCCTCTCCTGGTCTCCCATGCAGGTGCAGGGCCCAAGGACCTGGGCCATCCTCCACTGCACTCCCAGGCCTC
This sequence comes from Oryctolagus cuniculus, assembly GCF_051225735.1. Taxonomy (NCBI): domain Eukaryota; kingdom Metazoa; phylum Chordata; class Mammalia; order Lagomorpha; family Leporidae; genus Oryctolagus; species Oryctolagus cuniculus. The sequence goes on from NC_142877.1 coordinate 36,591,064, forward strand.
AGCAGAGAGCTGGACTGGAAGAGGAGCAACTGGGACAGAACCAGCGCCAGGATTAGCCTAGTGAGCCGCAGCGCCAGCCCCAACAAGAAATCTTAAAGGGATCATAACAACCACTGTGATAACACATAGTGGTATAAAATTCAACAATAGAAAAGATACACAAAAGATAAAGAGAGCATTAACTAGAAATAATAGTAGTTGGTTCTTTATCAATATTAACTTTGGAGATAAATAGATGATATTCACCTGTCAGAGAAATAGGTTGGATGATTGGATAAGAAAATAAGGCTCAACGATATACAGCCTACATGAAACTCACTTCACAGATAAAGATACACATAGACTGAAATTGAAGGGTTGGAAAAAGATACAGTGTACAAATGGAAATAAAAATAGGCAGGACTAGCTATAGTCCTATCAGATAAAACAGACTTTGATTCAAGAACTGTAAAAAGAGACAAAGAGGATATTATATACTGATAGAAGATTGACTCAACAAGAAGATCTAGCATCACAAAAATATATGTCCCAAACACACAACCACACAAGCATATAGAGCAAATATTATTAGACTTGAGAGAGAGCTAGATCCCAATACAGTAATAGTATGGGATTTCAATCCCCCTGTGTCATCAATGTTCAGAACATCCAGATAGAAAATCAGCAAAGATATGTTAGAGTTGAACCACACTGTACAGGAAATTAACCAAGCAAACATTTAAAAAGCACTTCATCCAACAACCACAGGATATACATTCTTATCACCACATGAAATATTTTTGAAGGTATACCATGTATAAGGCCACAAATCAAATCTTAGTAAATTCTAAAATGCTGGGATAATACCATTTATCTTCTCAGGTTACAATAGAATAAAAGTAAAAATTAACAACTAAAAGCAATAGAAAATGTATAAATACATGGAAATTGAGCAACATGCTCTTGAATTGCCAATGGCTTACTGGAGATATGAAAAGGAAATAAAAAATCTTCTTTAAACAAATAAAAATGAAAATACAACATATAAAACTGTCTTGGATACAGCAAAGTTGTATTAAGAGCGAAGTTTACAGCAGTAAATGCATATGTTAAAAATAGAAACATTACAATAGATGTATTGATGGATGGATCTATTGATCCATCTCTAGGATGTAGAAAAGTATGGACAAACTCAACCAAAAATTAGCAAGATGCAAGGAATAAAAGGATCAGAGCAAGAATAAATGAACTTGAAATTAAAAATATATACAAATCCCCCAAGATGGCAGCCCCCACGGCCCACCACATGCTACACGCCTGATTAATAGAGCAATGTATGCTAAATCATGTTTTTTTTAAATTTATTATTTTCACCTTCGGAGTGGATCCCAGTTATTCTTTTTTTTTTTTTTTCATCTCTGGAGTGGCATTAAACCATATTTTTTTATTTTCGTTTCGAGAAGTGGATACCCCTCATTCTTTTTTTTTTTTTTTGCCTCTGGAACGGTATTAAATCATATTTTTTTTTTACTTTCATCTCTAGAGTGGATACCCCTCATTTCACTTTATTGTTTTCATCTCCGGAGCAGATTCTAACAGTCTAAAATGGCATTTCTCAGACTGGGTGGTTTATATTCCCTTGGTATGATATATATGCATTAAGCTCTATAATAGGCATAGTAGCACTTAGATGTCAGATTATTGGTTAAAGCAGATGATCAGAGATATAACTGGGCTGAAAGCTTAGGCCTATTTACCTTCTGTCTCCCCAAGTTACAAAGTAATTTAACTATGGGAAGTTCTACATTTGCTCCTTTGGAGACTCCCTGAAAGATCTACACTTAATAATTGGGAGACCCTTCAACTAGATGGGATTAAGAAATTATAGCTAATACAATGTATCCATGTAAAATGCTTAAGGATAATTAAGCTCGTGAAGAGCTGTGTCTGTTTTTATTTTCTCAGATCCTACAGAGAGACTGCAAAGCTGTATAGCTCTGCATGCATTTTTTTTTTTTTTTGACAGACAGAGTGGACAGTAAGAGAGAGAGACAGAGAGAAAGGTCTTCCTTTGCCATTGGTTCACCCTCCAGTGGCCACCGTGGCTGGTCTCCCACGGGGTGCAGGGCCCAAGCACTTGGGCCATCCTCCACTGCCTTCCCTGGCCACAGCAGAGAGCTGGCCTGGAAGAGGGGCAACCGGGAAAGAATCCGGCGCCCCAACCAGGACTAGGACCCGGTGTGCCAGCGGCGCTAGGTGGAGGATTAGCCTATTGAGCCGTGGAGCAGGCCCTGCATGCATTCTTACAGACTTCTAAGGGTACAGTTCAAAATTTGCTACGGGATCAAAATCCCCTTGGGCTAGATGGTAATAGTAACATCTTAAGTTTTAAAGTGATCATATAGGTGGTATTAAGTGTTAAAGTGATTATGTCAATAGAATTGAGTGTTTACTACTAATTATAATAACATTAAAGAGGAGTAAATGCTCCAACATGGGAAGGAGTCTACAGCAGACTCATAGAGTGGCAGTCACCTTAAGTAACACTCAGTGACCTCAAAATCAGCCCCAAAAGCATTCTGGTCTGGCTGGAAAGCCCGCAAGAGCATTTCAGGTGTGGAAAGCCAGGACACTCGTGGAGAAAATGTCCCTACGTGGAGAACCTCCCTGGGTGAGACCCTAGTGGAAAAGAATGGCCATCACAGAAGGATGCACTTTTCTCTGGAGGGAGGAGAGAACTTCCACTTTGCGTATGGCAGTGTCTAAATGCTGATGGAGTTTGTGGAATTCAAAAGGCTTCCATAGCTTAGGCAGCTCTTGTCAAGAGCCTCGGGTGATCACTGACGTCACACATAAAAAGTGTTAATTGTTAAATTAACAACTGTGTACTAAGTTCCCATGTAAGACCTCTGTTCTTAAAAGAGCTACAGTATTAACATTAATGGTAAAACTTAATCCCAAAGATTTACTTTGTTCTATTGTGTGATTATGCATCATAGGTTCTAGTTCTGTCTAAATGTCAAGTTCCATTGCCTATATTCTTGGGTATTTCTTCAAAGTTTATTAAGTGCCTCAAATGTAAAAACTTAAGTACATGTCTCTCTGTGAAATTCCTATCTCGTATGTTTTAACATAGGGTCAGATATTTAAAGGCAGCTGGGAAGATTTCTGAGAATGGCAAAACTCTGTGGACTTTGGATTCCAAGATTTGGATTCCAAGCTTTTGTGTATAGCTTTAAAGACGCCCTAATGCAGTCTCAGTACTGAAAAGGGTAGCTATAAAAGTTGTTCCAGAGAACTAAAGAGCTTCTAAATAAAAGCTCTGGTATTGGGAATTGCTGATGACAGGATTCTATGGAATTTGGATTCCAAGATTTGGATTCCAAACTTTTATATATAGCTTTAAAGACGCCCTGATACAGACTTTGTACTGAAAAGGGTAGCTACAAAAGTTGTTATGGATTCCAGGATTTGGATTCTAAGCCTTGGGTTTGCTTAAAAGCCTCTGAAACAAACACTGTGTTGGACAGGGGAGCTGCAAAGGTATTCCAAGGAATCAAGGAGTTTTTAACAAAACTCCAACATGGGAAATTCCTAGCAAGCCATTCATAAGAAGATCCTCTCCAGATAAGTTTCAACTTAATTAAAAGGGACCTTACCAGGTGCTATAAGCATGACTACCTCCATAAAATTAGGATTAAATTTCTATCTCTAAGTCTTCACAGGTGAATATGAAAGACATGCCTGACTGTTCCTATAAGCCAATCAAAAACCTTAAGTACTTTAAAGCAAAAAGGATAGGTAAAGCTTTTGCCTGTCTCCTTAAGGCAAACATGCTGTACCTGCCTTTCTTAATTATCTCTGGGAACTGTTATTGATGATAAAGCTACCCAATGATTTCTTCTGTTGTTATTCTCTATATTCAAGCTAAATGGGTTTATGATCTACATAAGGGTAGCCTATCACACTACCCACTATCTGGGAATCTGTAAGATATGTTGTTTTCATCTAAAGGGGCACCCAATTGGTTTTGTTCCAGTTTTTCTTATACTAATTAATAACTTATATTTCAGAACTCAACTTCTGGGAGTAACAGACCATGCAGGGGACACAGACTTTGGCAATGACCAAGACTGCTCCAGCTCACAAAACAAATTCATTAGATAGGATTAGACAGAGACTTCCAGACCCTGGATAGGCAGGGCCTGCACTACATCCCTCATAAGCAGGAAGCAGTTACAGAAGAGATGATTCGACATCCATCAACTCCCCTTAGGATTCAGGGGATGGAGTCTCTGAGGGGGGAATGAAGTAGGCAGGCATATAGGTTAAAATCAATTAGGTTTGTGAGCTGGAAGACCACACCTTCACCACGCCCCTGTGTGACTTCATCCCCTTACCAGGCCACACCTGGGTGCCCACCAACCAATCAGGTTAATTAACCACTCCCCTTGGGAAGTGGGTTAAAACCCTGGGACAAGCTGTGTCCCCGCCCTTCTCTTTCCCCTGGCCTCTTGCCAGGAGGGGCTTGCTGTAGCCCTGTGCCTCTAGGGCATGTGGCCTTCAGGCCACGCGCCCTAGGCTTCCTGGCCTAGATGCTCCTCCATGTGGCTGGTTCCTGGTGCTCAGTATGAACCCAGATTTACCTTTCTCTCTTAATAAAGCTCTCACGCTTCTATGCATCTTTCTCACTAAATAAATGCTTAAAATGTAAACATATATATATATATATACACAAATGATGAAAAGTTGGGTTTTTGAAAAGATAAACATATCCAGCAAAGGCACAATAACCACAATGCATCAACAACCACAAAAACAACAACAGGATAAACCAATCCAGTTAAGAAATTCGATGAGACTCAATACTCCTCATGATAAAAAAAGAAGCTCAGCAAATTAGTTATAGAAGGAACATACCTCAAAATTATAAATACTACATATTACAAACCCACAGGTAATATCATCCTGAATCAGGAAAAGCTGAAATCATTTCCTCTCAGATCTGGAGCAAGTCAAGGCTATCCACTTTCACCACTCTCATTGATATTGAATGTATTAACAATAGCAATTAGAAAAGAGAGAAATTGTACTAGAATTGGGAAAGAGGAAGTAAAAATATCCAGGTTTGTAGATGACATGTTTTTGTACAAAGAAAAATAGAAACACTCCACCAAAAATCTGTTAGAACTGATTAATCAATTCAAAAAAGTTGCAGAACACAAAATCAACAAAATCAATACAAAACAAAGTAGTACTTAATACACCAATACTGAAAGGAAAATCAAGAGAGAAATTCCATCCACAAAAATTATAAAGATCAAATATTTAGTAATAAATTTATACAATGAAGTGAAAGACCTCTGCAATGAAAATTATAAAACACATTAAAAAATCACAAAGAACACAGAACATTGGAAAGATATTCCTTGTTCATGGACTGGAAGAATCCATATTGAAAAGCCCACACTACATAAAGCAATCTTCAGAATCAATGCAATGCAATACATATCAAACTACCAATGACATCTTGACAGAATTAAAAAAACTTCTAAAACTTATATGGAACAACAAAGATCAAGAACAGCCAAAATGATCCTGAGGGGGAAAAATTAAAGCTGGAGGCATCAAAATACTTAATATCAAAGCATATGACAGTTATAGTAATTAAAACAGCATGATACTGGCATAAAACTGACACATAGATCAATGGAATAGAAGAGAGAGCCCAGAAATTAATCCACATGCATTCAGCCAACTGCTTTTTGACAAGGATGCCAAGAACATACATTGGAAAAACAATAGTCTTTGCAATAAATTCTGCTGACAACATCGGACATAAATACGTAGAAAAATCAGATTAGATCCCTCCCACCAAATAAAAATTCACTTCAAGATGTATCAAAGAACCAAAGAAATACATGAAATTATGAAATTGCTAGAAGAAAAAATAAGGAAAACAATTCAAGACTTTGGTATAGGCAATGATCTTTTGGATCAGATCCCTAAAGTGTAGGCTACAAAGAAACACTAGGAAAATGTAATTAAATCAAAATCCAAAACCTCTGCACAGCAAAGGAAACAATAAAGTTAGAAGATAACCTAATGAATGGGACAAAATACTCCCAAGCTACTTATCTGAAAAGGGTTTAACATTTAAGATATATCAGCAACTCAACAAACTTAACAAAAAACAAAAATAAAATCAATCTAATTAAGAAATGGGCCAAGGACCCGAAAAGATAGTGTTCAACAAAAGAAATACAAAGTGTCAACAAATATACAGAAAAAAAAATTTGACTATCAGTAGCTAGCCAACAGAGAAATGCACATCAAAACAGCAATGACATATAACCTCATCTCTGTTATATCCAGAAGATATGAAATCATTTCATCAAAGAAACACTGCTCCTCCAGGTTTGTTGCAGCATTGTTCACAATAACTAAGATACAGAATTGACCCTAGTATCTACCATCAAATGATTGGTTCAAGGAAATATGGAGTGTATATACATAATAGAATATTATTTGGCCATATAAATGAGTGAAATTGATGGAATTGGAGAATCTCACATCAAATATGACAGACCCAGAGAGGCAAATGCCACATATTCTTTCTCATATATGGAATTTTTAAATATAAGTCAGTCTTGAGGCTAACACTGTGGTGCAGCAGGCTAAGCTACTACCTTGGACACCAGAGTGCCATATGGGTGCCAGCTCAAGTCCCACTGCTCCTCTTCTGATCCATCTCCCTGCTAACGCACTTGGAAAGATGAAGAAAGACAGCCCAAGTGCTTGGGATCCTGTCATTCCTTTGGGAGATGCAGCTGGAGTTCCAGGCTCCTAACTTTGGCCAGGTTTTCAGCCATTTGGGGAATGACCAGTTGATGGAAGATTCTCTCTCTCCTCTCTCCCTCTATCAGTAACTCTGCCTTTTATAAAAATAAATAAATATCTTTTTAAAAAAATAAATGTGGACAAATAATGTTGATTTAATGGAGGCTGTGAGAGGTAGAGGGTTTGGGCAGTGGATACTAGGCAGAACTGGATGAAAGGAGTAAGTGCCTAGTATTACACATCTTAGTAGGAAGACTAATTCATAATAACCCTAGTATATATTGTGCAAATAGAAGAAAGATGCTCCAAGCCACCAATCATAAAGTAATGCCAAAGAATGGGAACTGTTGATTACTCTGTTCTAATCAGTACACATTGTATAAATGCATTAAAATGTCATGCTATAGGGGCCAGCACTGTGGCATAGTAGGCTAAGCCTCCTCCTGCAGAGCCAGCAACCCATATGAGTTCAAGTCAAGGATGCTCCTCTTCTGATCCTGTTCTCTGCTATGGCCTGGGAAAGCAGTAGAAGACGGCCCAAGTGCTTGGGCCCCTGAACCCGTGTGGGAGACCCAGAAGAAGCTCCTGTCTCCTGGCTTCAGCTCAGCTCAGCTCTGCTCGCTGAGGCCATTTGTGTAATGAACTAGCAGATGGAAGACATTTTTCTCTGTCTCTCTCTCTCTGTCTATAACTCTACCTCTCAACTAAATAAAAATCTTAAAAAAGAAGAAAACCAAAAATATAGCCTTCTCGCATCTGAGTTAGGTTTTTTCCTCTTAAAAAAAGTCACACTATAACCTATAAGTATGTGTGATTATTGTTAATAAAATGTATTTATATATATAGATATATGTAAAATGTAAAATCAGGGCACATGTTTGAAACAGTAATTAAGGTGCTACTTAAGAAATTTGCATCCCATATGGGAGTACCTAGACTGAAGTCCCAGCTCTGCCACCAATTCCAATTTCCTGCTAATGTTCCAACTAGTTAAGTTCCTGCAACCCATGGGGGAGATCTGGATTGAGTTCCTACCTCCAGGATTTGGCCTGACCCAGCCCTGGCTGTAGTAGCCATTTGGGAGTAAACCATCAGATGGGAAGTCTCTTTCTTCCTTTCAAATGAATAAAAAAATTTTTTTTAAATGTATATTTGAAAAGGTTAGAGCTCACAAATCAAAAGAACTAGCAACATGCTAAGCATGTAGAGGGTGGGAATTAAACACTGCTATGCCTATTTGCTAAGCCAAATTCTTGTTATGTATGAGTATATGTTATTTCTTGGAATTTGTATAGGTGCTTTGAAAATATTTTGATGATTTTAGCTTCCTGAGATACCATGGTGGGCTCTTAAACCATAGCTGTTAAGTCCCAGCACAGTGGTCTTAAAGGGACGTTTGTATCTACTGATTTGAAATGTGAACCTTCAGGGAAAAAGTATGCAGTGAGAAAGCCCAGACTTTCCCACCTCCATTATAACTCCCAAGGCTGCCTTGGACAGAGGTTGTCTGGAGCAGTGAGTTAAGATAACTCCTGATCCACAGGAGGAAAAGCCTGAGTATCTTTGAATAAACAGTTTTTATCTCTTTGTAAGAAAGGATTCCACAGTTGATGAAGGCTCAAAAGTCCAGATTGATTCATTGTTAATACTGACCTGTAAGAAGAGACAGCAGTCTTACTCTTCTTGAAACTACTAGGAATGAAAATTCAGATCCCTAAAATGTTTACTTGAGAGCAAAGTGTAGCATCCGCGGAGCAATTCTCAAGGAGGTAGCTGCTGAGCGCTAAAAATATCTTCCGGGGGAGGAATGTGCAGATGGGGTGCTGAGAGTTAGGGGGTGCACAGAAAGCCCAGAGAATCAGCCATCTGAGCAGATTTCACACGATTAATAGGGAGTTTCTGGCTGCTGGACTTTAAAAATAGAACTTCATTTCTGAGGGGTGGGTGCCCTGCACCACAGCCCTAGAAAGATCCTGCTGAGAGGGATGATTAAAAAGAAAGATTGTGCAGCTTTAAGGAAATGTTGGCATAAAGAAATGGCAGCGATTACTGATGCTCCAGCCACCTTCTAAAAGGTTTCTGCAAATTGCTTTCCTTGGATGAAATACCAAATATCTGTTCCCAAATGTTATGAAGCAAAATAAATCACATTCCATTGACACATCCAATATGTCGTATCAGAGACCCTGAATCCAAACAAAGCAAAGCTGCCGCTACCTCTGAGCTATTACATTTCTTTCTCTTGCTTTTGGATTAAGGCTGGAAGATGAAAACTTGTTCTTCGTAAACAAAAAAATTATCTCTGCCTCCTCCCTGCCTGAAAAGAGGAATCAAATTGGTAACTGACAAGTTTTCAGAGTTCAAAAGCAACTCAGGGATCATTTACTCAGCCCTTGCTGTTTTAAAATGAAGAATGTGAAGTTCAAAAAGGGCAAATCTCTAATTCAAATTCTAATGGATGGAGAGCAACATGGGCAGAACTAGAATCCAAATCTCTCAACTCTTGGTTTACCAATAAATACTCATTTTGTTAAACAGGGATATACTAAAGCATTCAAGATAGTATGCCTCTTCACATTTTTACAGGAATCAAAGTTTCAAGAAAAAAAAGTTTCTTTCAAGCCATAGCCGGTGCATGTAGATGTTACTTGTCTTTTGAGGTATGTAAAGAAAGAAACAGGCTTCAAGTTTTGTACCTACAAAATTATTCAATTAAAGTTAAGTGTACTATGAAACTATCGTTTGTTGCATTTTATAGATAGAAATACTAAGGCAAAAATACAAGCAGCAGTGTAGAATTCAGGTGTAGAATTAGCTGTTGGATCAGTTTTCCCTAGCATGTGTATGCATTCCCCAGCCACTTATGGCTGCCCTCTTCATGGGACAATTTGCCTATTCTCCAAATGCATGAAAGATTGCCAATAAATAACTGACATGGGAATGCCAAAGGCCAGTCTCCTTGCTCCAAACTTGTGGCTTTATTCGTACTCCACAGTGCCTGGTGGGTCAGGTTGAGGCTAGACTCCAGCTCCTTTCCCTGCCCTTGTCACTCCCGTGGTGGTTTTTCCAGGGAGCATGCCTTCAATAAATCAATGCTTCTGGGGAACCCGACCTAAGACACCAACTGAGGGTGTAGGAGAGATAACAAATGCCAGATAGCAACCTGCAATGTGTGGTTGATACAGGGAGTTCTGCACATTTTTTCTATAAGCAGATGTTTGTGTTTTCTTTGTCTAATTCTATGGAATATTTCCCAGTTTTTCCACTTGGTCATATGCTTTCAGACTGGTCCATCCAATTTTGCAGCATCCTTTCGATCGTCTCAATAGTTTCCCTAAAAACAAAGAAAAACGTGTTTTTGTTTAGGTGTAGTAATGACTAAGCATGCAAAAGAACAGATTATGTGGTATCCGTGTGAATTTTCAGTCAGTAATCTATACTGACACTTGGGTGGTTCTCCTGCATTCTGTTTTTTTAGTGTTTTTTTTTTTTTTTTAATGATTGAAAAGGAACATGATGCAAAAGGCTGAGACCCTGATTGATCCAACATATTGAAGGCACTTAACAGTTACAGATTGAACATCCCAATCTGACAATCAAAAATCCAAAATACTCCCAAATCCACAACTATTTAAATACTGGCATGGTGCCATTCATGGATAATTCTACATCATGAAACTCTCTGTTTTATGCACAAAGTTATTTAAAATATTATGTAAAATTACATTCATGTTATGTGTGTAAGATACATATGAAATATAAATAATTTTTTGTTCAGATTTGGGTCCCATCTCCAATATATCTCATTATGTATATGCAAATATTCCAAAATCCAAAACACTCTGGGCCGAAGTATTTCAGAGAAGGAATATAGAACATGAATACAGAGTGATGAAAAGTTCATGGGTTCCCTTGGTTGAGATTTGTTGGCTGTAAGTAACAGAAAATTATTCTGCCTGCCAAAAAGGTTACTTATTGATAAGGTGCAGGGGAGCTCATGGGATTGGATTGACAGATGCAGAGAGAATACAGAGGAAAGAACACTGTATGGCCTTGTTTGAGTGTTACTGTAGGAGGTTCCTCCACCTGCCATCAAGACTCAAAGTTCTGGCTGAGAGTCCAGCTGGCCAAGTCAAGGTCATAGCCCCATTGCTTGACTACCCTTGGTCAATGAGAATTAAGGTGCAGGAAGGGACTGGCTGCCTACACATTACATTGTCACTAGTGGGGACCTTAATAAAAACCTGATATTGAGACCATGCCATGGATCAATTAAGTATCTCAAGGTGGAACCAAGGCATTTTGTATTTTTAAAGCCCCCCAACCAAAGCCCAAGTGATTTCATTGTATAGCCAAGGTTATAAAACATGGGCATAGATAAAAAATCTTCAGAGAACTCTTTAAGTTCTTTGGCAGGTAGAGAGAATGCAATATAAGCAATATAAGGTGTGAGTGTATGAAATTTCAAAGAGTGTTTCAAAAGAAACTTCGGTAACATTTAAGAAGATGGCATATGCATATGGACAATGCATGTCAAGTCAATCATCAATCAAAAATAGACCAAGATCCATTCTTCATGAAATACAAACATTTTATCACTTAGAATAAGATCTGACACATAATATATGCTCAACAAAAATTTGCTGAATAAATGAACAAGTAAATAAAAAGAAGTTCTTGAAATATAATAGATAAAACTCCATCCCTCTATCACAACCTCAAAAGAGTAAGTCTTTCTTAAAAAAAAAAAAAAGATTTATTTATTTATTTGAAAGAGTTACAGAAAGAGAAGGAGAAGCAGAGAGTGAAAGAGAGGTCTTCCATCCGCTGGTTCATTCCCCAATTGGCCGCAATGGGCAGAGCTGTGCTGATCTGAAGCCAGGAGTCAGGAGAGGTGACAGTGATGACTAAAGTACTTCGGTCTCTGCTACCTTTATGTCAGTTTTTATTGAGTTCCTGGTTCCTGGCTTTGCTCCCACTCCAGTGCCAGTAATTGTAAGATTTGGGACGTGAACCAGTGAGCAGAAGTTCTCTATCTGTCTTGAAAATAAATAAATGTGAAGCTGGCTCTGTGGTGTAATGGGTTAAAGCCTTGGCCTGAAGCACCAGCATCCTATATAGACGCCGGTTCTAGTCCTGGCTGCTCCTCTTCTGATCCAGCCCTCTGCTATGGCCTGGGAAAGCTGTAGAAGATGGCCCAAGTTCTTGGGCCTCTGCACCCATGTGGGAGACCCGGAAGAAGCTCCTGGTTTCAGATCGGCACAGCTCCGACGGTTGTGGCCATCTGGGGAGTAAACCAGTGGATGGAGGACCTCTTTCTCTGTCTCTACCTCACTTTGTAACTCTGTCTTTCAAATAAATAAAAATAAATCTTTAAAAAAAAGAAAATAGAGGCCGGCGCCTTGGCTCAATAGGTTAATCCTCCGCCTGCAGCACCGGCACACCAGGTTCTAGTCCTGGTCGGGGCGCTGGATTCTGTCCCGGTCACTCCTCTTCCAGTCCAGCTCTCTGCTGTGGCCCAGGAGTGCAGTGGAGGATGGCCCAGGTCCTTGGGCCCTGCACCCGCATGGGAGACCAGGCTCCTGGCCTCAGATCACCGCAGTGCACTGGCCACAGTGGCCATTGGAAGATGAACCAATGGTAAAGGAAGACCTTTCTCTCTGTCTCTCACTGTCCACTCTACCTGTCAAAAAAATAAATAAAATTTAAAAAAATTAAAAAAAGAAAATAGATAAATGTATAAGTAAATGAATAAATAAAATAAGAGAAAATAGTATCATGAGAGAATGAAATAAACAAATGGCAAGATCAGTGATATATTTATGATAAATTACTATGAAATTTCTGTAATCTTTTTAGATTGTACCTCATTCTAGTAAACTCTAAACTTCTACTATTACCACTGATGATCAGATTCTGCTGGTGTCAATTTGTTATACTATATTCTTTCATATTCACTTATTCACATTCTCAATACAACCATCTGCCTTGATAGATCAAATTAAGGCCATCTGCTTCATGGCTGTAATACCTTGGTGTCCAAAATGTGATTGGAGGATCAGCAATGCTTCCCCTGGAAGTGGTAGAAATGCAGTATTTGATACATCCACACTAATGATGAAGATGAAGCAGGTGAAAAAGCATCTACTTAAGACTCACATTGGAATTTGAAAAGAACTGGTCTAGTACATATGGCTTCATATGCCTAAAATGACTTTTTGTACGTATCATTGAAATCAGAAGAAGTCTGGAAGATAGCTCTCTCTGAACCTAGTGCTTGCTTGCTGTCCTCCACTCCAATCCATCTGCCTCAGTAAGTAAAATGGAGAACAGCATCATGGACCTAAAAACAGAAGATTCTAGGGGAAAGCTTGGCATACAGAAAATTGTGTTCCATTATGGAAATGCCAATTTCAATTCAGTATGAATGTGCCAAAACCCCAAAGGCCAATTGAGAGATGAACAGGTAAACTATTTCTTTCTTTGGGGTGCGAGGTTGCAAAGAGATGAGAGAGGTGACAGGCGCTTGTAGGAATAGAGAATTCTGTACTATCCACTTCCTGTGGCATCAGGCTAGGCTGCAAGAATAGTTTAAACACCATATCAGAATTCCAGTGAGCCAACAGAGGAAAATAATAACCAATATGTGTGAGCCCATGAGCTGGAGAGATTAGGTAGAACTACCGAAACTTATACTCGGTGAAATGGAATTATTACAGCAGAAGAAAGGAAAACAAAAACAAACATGTCAGAGAGCAAAGTGAAAGCACTTTTCAGGATACCTGAGTATATTGCATTGGGTATGTTTATTCAGACAGAAAGCGAAGTTGTTGAGATCCAAGTTAGTAGACCAGTAGTTCACGAAAGAGAAGTAGAACACATTCAGTGTATTAAAATGTAAGTAATGGTAGTTATAGAAGAACTAAAGGGACTAGGAGGATGATTAAAATGCATAGAAAAAAATGAAATTAAAATATATATTTATGCAAAAATTTCAAAATCCTTGCATACTTTCTTCCTACTCATTTTCCACAAATTTGAAGACACTTCATATAAAGGGAAAAAAAAGCAGAACTGGAAGGATGACTACCAGACCTGATGAAGACCTACAGCAGCAAATTTAAAGTATTTATTAAGATTCAAGCTTAATAAGTGAACAAGGAAAACACATCCATAAGCATATCATGGAAAACATTCCAGCTTTCTAAGCAAAGAGAATATCTAAGATTCCTAAAGTCTGAAAAAATGCACTGTAAAATAAGATCTCTTCTCAAATATTGGAATACAGAATAGTTGGCAGCTGGCATTTTGGTTCAGGAAATTGAGCTGTTGCTTGCAATATCAACATCACACGTTGATGTTTGGGTTGGAGTCCTAGCTGCTTTGATTCTTGCTAATGCACCTGGGAAGGCAGCATTTGATGGCCCAAGTGCTTGTGTCTCTGCCACTTATGTGGGAGACAGATGGAATTCCTGCTCCTGGCTTTGCCTGGGGACAGTCCTGGCTGTTACAGCCATTTGAGGAGTAAACCAGCAGATAGAAACACCGTCTCTCTCTCTCTCTCTCTCTCTCTCTCTCTCTCTCTCTTTCTCTCTCTCTTCTTCCCTCTCTCCCCTGTGTGTGTGTGTGTGTGCATATCTTTCAATAAATCTTTAAAATAAAGAGGATGGTGGAATATTAACTTACATCCAGCAACATCATTAGTCTAGGAGGGCAAGCAATAGCTATTTGGGGAGAGGAAAGAATCTGGAGAGAATATTACCTAAGAACCTCATCTGAGAAGTGAAGTGAGGCCGGCGCCACGGCTCAATAGGCTAATCCTCCACCTAGCGCTGCTGGCACACCAGGTTCTAGTCCAGGCTGGGGCGCCGGATTCTTTCCCGGTTGCCCCTCTTCCAGGCCAGCTCTCTGCTGTGGCCCAGGAAGGCAGTGGAGGATGGCCCAAGTGCTTGGGCCCCGCACCCCATGGGAGACCAGGATAGGTACCTGGCTCCTGCCATCGGATCAGCGCGGTGCGCTGGCCGCAGCACACCGGCTGCGGCGGCCATTGGAGGGTGAACCAACGGCAAAAGGAAGACCTTTCTCTCTGTCTCTCTCTCTCACTATCCGCTCTGCCTGTCAAAAAAAAAGAAGAAGTGAAGTGAGAAAATTCTATCCCAATAACAAATAAAAAGTTCAGAAAGCTAAAAAGCAAAGAAGGAATGAGCAATAATTATGAGTATACTATGTGTATACGGCATGCTTCAGGTATGTGTGTGTATTGTATGATATGCATATAGCCAAGTTTGTATGTAGTTTTTAAGTATATGGATAAATATAAATAAAATTCAAAAGTGAAAGTGAATAAATTATGTAGTAACATGCAATAATCAGAAATTAATGGTAACAATTAAGCACACAAAAGGTTAAAATAAAGAACAGGGGTTTTTTATAACTGAACAAATACTAGATTTTACCTGTCAAGAGAAATCATTACCAGTATAGTTGTAAAAATACTTTAACATCTCTTTACAAGAATTAAAGATGGAAAGGAATAGAAGTAGCTTTATAAAGCCTCATTTTATTGGAATAGAGCAAAGTAGGAAAACAAAGTCTTTCTCCCTTATGGAGGATAATCATTTTTAAGGAATAATAGACATCAGAATCAGATAATATAGATCAAGAGAATAAAAGTTAACCACTTACAGTCTGTTAGAATGAAGTAGATTTTCCCAAATTATCAAAGAGATAGCAAATAATCAGCAAAATAAGAAAAAAATAATGCATTGAGCAGTAAGCCTATAATGAAAGTAAAGTATCAGATACAGCCAACACTGTAGCAATGTAAAAGGACAACATTCTACAATAACAAAAGCAAAGGCAGCACATTTTTTCTAAAAGCAAAATACAACCAGATGATATTTACAGGACACTTAACAGAATTTTAAAATAATATAAATATAAATGGTATGGGTAAAAAGGACACTAAGAAAATTAGAGGAAACAAATGTGGCAATATTGGCATAAACAAAATGGAACTAAAGGGTGAAACAACCAGACAGGATCCAAAGGCATCACACTGCAAAGAGCACAGTAGATACTGCTGTCAAAACCCATAGCAGCTAGTCACTGCAGTTCTCGAAACAGTGTCAAGGCACACTGGCTTTCAGGCAGCGCCCAGGGTTTTTAAGGCATTACTGTCTTTTCATTAAGTTATTCTATAGGGTGCCCATTGGACAGAGGTTTCACATACTATATGTTGATTGGCTTAAGGCTCTGGAGATATTCAGGGATGTCTTGAAGACAACCCAATCCCCGTAGGGGCTCAGCCATCCTCTGCTAGCTCTGAGTGTGCATTAGCAGGAAGCGGGAATCAGGAGCCTGAAGCAGATTTCAATCTCAGTCACTACAATACAGGATGCAGGCAACTTAAACCCTAGGCCAAATGCCTATCCCTGTTTATCCCATTTTCCCATTTGACTAAACACCTTCTCTGCCGTTCCCAGCTTCTCTACACTTAACTGTCATGGTAGTCCTTCAGTGAAATGTCATTTTCATTGGAGTGGCCCGGTGTGTTTCTGAAAAGAGACCAAATTTATTCCTACTCAAATTCAGTGAGGATTGCTCTTGTCTGTTGGTTGTCAGATCTTATTTCCAAGTTCTGAAACATCTCTAGCAAGGACCCTTTTACCCCATGTATGGTAGCTGTCTCATCTCTTTCCACACTTGAGAGCACTTTCACATTCATTATAGCACAATCTCACAGGGCTTTATTTTCTATTTCTAACCGGCAATTTTTAAAATTTTAGATTATAAAGAAAATGTTACTGCCCTAGGCAATCATTTTATTTTAAGAGTAAAATGAATTGTTTTGACAAGCTGAGTGAAGGTAAGTTTTTCACTACTTTTTTAATTAGTAAAGACATTTCACACACACACACACACACACAGAGAGAGAGAGAGAGAGAGAGAGAGAGAGAGAGGAATGTGGATAGTTTATTATCTCACCAAAAGATAGATTAGCATGAGTCTCAGCTTCAAGAGACTTACGAAATATAAGTGAAAGGGCTTACACCATGCTAAGATTTTAGAAGCTGCATGATGATTTTTATAAGTAGCAGGGATATAACTTAGAGGAATAGGCATCTACATATGAGTTACCCATTTTCCCTAAACTTGAAAACTGTTTGGAAGATCCCATTGCTTTTCAGATCATTCTCAGAAAGTAACAAATAGTCTCTTTCCAATTTGGAAAAATCTATCAATATTAAATATTTACTCTCTGTATCAGTAACCATTTGCTGTGTAACAAACTACCCCCAAATCAGTAGTTAGTAACAATAAAACTAATCATTAAAGTTCTGTGATTCAGCAATATAGGCTGGGTTTGGCTGCGGCAACTAGGTTGATTCAACTTAGAGTGGTCTTGAATGTCCATCAGGCTAACTCACTCATGTTCACATGGCAACTAGGCAGAACGCCATGAAAGAGCCAAGTGTGTGAAATTCCTCGAGACACACAGTTAACACTGGCATGAGATCATCTGCCACCAAATTCTATTGGTGAAATGCAATCACAAGGCCTGATCAGATGCAAGGTAGACTCTATCTCTTGACGGGAGAAATTGTACAAGCAAATTACAAAGGTAAGGAGAGAAGGCGGGAAGGAGCACAGCCACTGTGGAATCCCAAACACTTACATCTTATTTCCTTCCTGTGGCTGCATCGCTGGCCCAAAGGAAGCATCTTCCTGTGTCTATTCATCATGCTCCCCATAAACCTAATACTATTCAAATACTCAGCTTCTTGCTTGTCAAGTAGGATTCAGGCTGTGAACCTCCAACTTTGAACTTCATGGACCGAAGTGGGGCATCTTACCTCCTCATTTAATTTTCCCCTTTCCTCTCCCCAACATAGTGGACTAATAAATAATATTTTCCACATAAATCCTCATTATCAGTTTCTCAGTCTCTCTTCAATATCCTCCTCCTCTTTGTGACTGGTATGCTAAGGGTTGAAAAACTTGCTTCATTTTTTTCTTAGTTTGGGGTTTGTTTTCCTGAAAGCAGGAGGGGATGTGAACACAAGAATATTAGTCATAGAAGTGATCCCAAGAAACACAGAACGGAGAAAGAGGTAGTGACAGATGGAGGGGGAGGAAAGCAGTACAGGATGTGTTACCACCAACAATACTGTGAGCAAAAATTCTGGGAATCAGAGGACAACACAGACCTCAGAGTTGTGCCACGTGGTAGTGATGGAGCTAGGGAATTTATGGCCCAGTCTATCTATGTATATATGCACAACTTATTCAAGTGACCTATCATTTATTCAAGTGACCTAGGTGATGGGTGGGTGATTCCTTGATAATTTCAGCCTCGCACAAAGACATGCAGGCAGAGCAGCATCAGCAGCCAGAGAACACTATCACACAACAAAGTAGATGCTGGCAGTTGGGATGTCTGGTTCATTTACACAAAGTAATAAGGGTGAGAGACGTAGCTCACTGGCTGTCATACTTGTCCTTTGTAGATTGTGTGGCTACTCCCTCAAATTCTAAAGCAACAGGAAACTTTAACATTCTGCTACAGAAGTGCCATTCTCAGAATGTCATTCTTTTTGTATTTTATCCATCTAGCCAATCTCCACTATTTGTACCGGTTATATATTTGTATTCCCGTGGTTCAGAAAGCCTTTAATCCTAAAATTCAGATTCATTCTTTTCCTCCCTATTCCATTACCTATATTCTCTAGTACCATAAATTCTCTTCTGCTACCATCTTATTTTCTGATATATGTCTTAACATCTACTACAGGGTATGGCTGATAGTAAAAGCTCAACAAGTATTTCTGGAATAAATGAATTTATAAGAGAGATTCATGATTTTGTGAGATCAGCATCCAGGATATTATCTATGACAAACCAGATACAAAATATTATTGCATTTCCTGTTCTCATCTCCCTTGAGAAGTGCAGGCTCTCATTACCTGGAAGTTAGTATTAGTTTTAACCAGAAGTGTATTATGGAAAAAATTCAATCTGACACCTCCCATTTGTCATAGTCATTCTATTTCTTGCAACTTTATACAATTTTTCTGAAGGTCCATGCCTATCATTCTCCATCGGGTAAGCATAGATTACTATGAATTTTACGTATCATGTTGTAGGAATAAAGAACTGCATTTATCTATTCTCTCTCTCTCTATCTCTCTCTTTCTCCCCCCTCCTTTTTCTATCCCATCCATTATCCCCCTCTCCCTTATCTATCTCAATACTTGTACATACATGAGGAGACTTCAAAAAAATCATGGAAAAGTTGGATTAAAAGATGTGTATTTTTGGTGCTAAAATTTTGAGATTCATAGGGATTTTTTCATAATATGCATTTTCCATGGATTTTTGAGACCCCTTGCACCAGTTGGATAATGCTTTTTAATGCTGTTCTTGCTGCCAAGAATTTCCTTCCTTTATCACAACACTTCTGTTGTTTTCAGTAAATCCTCTATGAGGTGAAAGTCACACACACACACACACAAACACATACTAAGTCCATGAATCATAAAGACACAATTTGGTGAACTTTCACATGTGCAACCAGTGCTTCTTGCCCAGCCTAGGATGGTCCAGTGGTCAGTTCCTGCCTCTCTCTGTTGAAAATTCCTTTCTCTTCCATAACAACAAACTAAGACTTTCTCCCATGTAGTTCACATGATCAGCATGAGGTTCACAGGTGACTCAATAGTCAGTGATTTGGAAAATATTTGAGCTGGTGGAACAGATATCTATGGACAGTCTCTCAAAACCTATCACAGAGAAAAGAACACAAACACCTAAATGTTAAACCTTCGACTTTTGCTTTCCTGGCCTAAGCAGGACTTGTGGAATTTTTGCCACCCTCACAAACACCTTACACTTAATATCATTGAACGTCACTGGTTAGTCTTCTAAGTACAAATATCAGCAGCACTTGAAGGTTTTGGAGGAAGAATTAAAATGTTCCTTGAAAAAAAATACTAAGATCTTACATAGGAATTAAATGGACTCAAATAGTTTCATGGTGCTGAAAATAAGTGTTTATTATTAGCTGGCATCTAATAATTTTTTAAATTGGAGATGGGGAGATATGTGTACATGAGTGCTTATAATAGTTATTAAACTCAATTTGGTGCTTACTGAATTGTAAAATAAATGAAGAATTACTCTGCACTCCTTATGTCAACCAAGTACTATGGGACTAAAAATCACCCAAAATCTCTTTGAACAGGTGCACATAGTGGGTTTCCGCCAAAGAGATGACTCTGCCAGAAACAAAATTCTTTTTCTTTCCACCCGTTCTAGCTAAAAAGTCTGTGCTGAGTCTTAAATTCAGCTCAAAAGCAAGTGTGGGTTTTTTAGGGCTGAACTGGTGAGATTTCTGAAGGAGAAGGCTGACTCACAAAGACACACACCTACATGTACACATATGCAGAGGCATCTGGGAATAAACCAAGTGTCACCTCAAAAGACCTCGGTCCTGCCCCCTTATTTTTAGCTATATGAGAATAGAAAAAAGAAAAGGAGCATAGTTTCCTATAATCTACTTCAAATAGAGCAGCAAATTCTAAAACACAGTGGAAGGACATCCATAAATAATGCCTTTGTGAGTGGTATGTAGTTTCCTTAAGGGCATTGACACAAAAATAGTACCCATATTTTTGTATTTTTATTTCTGTGCACATTCAAAAATATTTTTGAATTCAGGCACCTATTCATTTTCAGGAAAAAAAATGGAATACACCTCTGGTTTTTAAGTTCTTCCCCATGTTGTCAAATTGTTAAAGATAGATTGATGCTTCATAATTAGCTCAGTCCTGAAAAATATACACAAATCTCAGTTATCTTGGAAAGAATTCTAGGTCTGGAGCTTGAGTGTCTGAAGGAATTTCTCCCATCAGAGTTAGGAGGCCTCAAGCAGAGCCAGAGCATCCTTATTTATTTATTTTTTTAAATTTTTTGACAGCAGAGTGGACAGTGAGAGAGAGACAGAGAAAGGTCTTCCTTTGCCATTGGTTCACCCTCCAATGGCCACCGCGGCCAGCGCACTGCGGCCGGCGCACCACGCAGATCTGATGGCAGGAGCCAGGTACTTATCCTGGTCTCCCATGGGGTACAGGGCCCAAGTACTTGGGCCATCCTCCACTGCACTCCCTGGCCACAGCAGAGAGCTTGCCTGGAAGAGGGGCAACCGGGACAGAATCCGGCACCCCTACCAGGACTAGAACCCGGTGTGCCGGCGCCGCAAGGTGGAGGATTAGCCTAGTGAGCCGCGACACCAGCCTCAGAGCATCCTTATTAAAAGGACCATAAGTGCTATCTATGTTTCATGATTTGAAAGCCACCTTTCCACAAATATTCAAAGCACTATTACTCTATTTCTCAGGGTTAATTACTTTAACTAGGTATGCTTTCCCCTATAATCCTCTTTCAAAATACAAATGCCCCAGGAAAACAATGTATCATGACACCAAATAGTTTGATAAGCCCATCTTCTTCTTTCCTGAGGTCCAATGAACACAGGAATCAAAGGGAGAAGGTGTTGATGAGAAAGGACAGAGAGTACTGGCACTCACAATTCTGTGGGCCCCTCAATTTTGTGTAAGTCTAGCCTAAGGTTACCTAAGCTACTGTTTTACTCCCCAACAATGTTGTCCAATCAGTAAACCTTGAAGCTATTAGTATGCAAACCATGTGGCAAAAAGACTGCTCAGATGAATTCACAGCCTACATGCCTTGCTACTTTATCCACTTCTTGCAACCTCCATCCTCACTTCCTTGTCTAAGTCATTATCACTCTACTGCAGCCCTCCAAAAGGCTTTCCTACAGTTATTTTTCATCCAACTCCAACACATGTTCACAATGCAGCTGGTGATTTTTCTTTCAAAGCATAAACCTGAGCAGCTCAGTTCACTTCTTAAAACTCTGCAAGTGTTGCAGAGTAGGATTTAGACTCCTACACAGCCAACAAACCCTACAAGGTAGGGCTTCTCCATCCTCCTCTAGCATCAGGTGTCCCCTGTGCCATCTGCTGTCCAGGAATCTCCTGCACAAGTAGCCTGCATTCCTCTCTCCTCTCTTCTCCTATCCATCCATGAGATCCAAGACTCTCCTTCAGACTGTATTTCCTGGTCTCTCTAATCAGACCAAAACCAACCATATTTCTCTCCTTTGTAATAACCACTATAGGTGAACTGGCCCACGGCTTTTATGCTGTGTAATTAATGTCCATCTCTCCAATGACATTTTGAGTGGCAAATGAGTAAGAAGAAAGCCTGTTTTATTGACTCTTTCGGACCATATTAGCCTATATTTCCCAGTCTCCCTTTTACTGAGGTGTGGGTTTATAACTAAGTTATGATCAACTATAATTGTTAGCACAAAGGATGTGGACCATTTCAAGAAGTGGCCTATGTTGAAAAGCATGGGTTCAACTCCTGTTTCCACTTCCAAGTCCAGCCTCTTGCTAATTCAGATCCTAGGTTGCTGCCACCTTCATGGGAGACCTGAATTGAGATTCCAGTTCTTGGCTTCACCCTGGCTCTGGGCACATCCTACTTGTTATGGATGTTCAGGGAGTGAAACAACAATGGGGGTTCTCTCCCTCTCCTCTTTCTCTCTCTCCCTTTAAAAGAAATAGATATTTTAAAATTTTTTGAAATCCATACATAGTTTTTTCAACATACCCATTTCTGTGATTTTTATAAAGACTTCTGGTACTTGAACATGTATCCAGATTTAATGAGAACTAAACAAGTATTTAAAGCCTAGTGTTTAGACTATGGGATTTCCATCTGAGCACAATTGAAAACTTCTATGAGACATACCACTGAAGAATGGGATCAGAGCCTTCAGTGTTGGCCACAGCTGGGTATGACTTGATCTATTCTGTGTTCTATGCTACCCTGAACAATACCTGTAACCAGTCCAAGCTTCAGTTCACCCACTGTAAAATAGAAATAATAACAAAAAGAGTTCTCATTGTAACATATATAAAGTGCTTTGCAGAGCTGGGACATTTGAGGCACTCAAGATATGCTGTTAGTTATAATGATGATGGCCCACATCAAAAAAAAACAGCAGCATCTCAGATATCCTCTGTGAAAATAAATGAGTGTTAAATTCTTGGGCTAGAAGGATGAGTGATCAAATGATACAACTTGGTATCCAAACTATTCACTAAATACAAAACAAAGATTGAGGTCAATTTTTAAAAGAACATTTCCATTCTTATAAAAACAATGCTTACTACATAATTGTTTAAACACTCAAGTAAAGAAAATCAAATTATCACTACCAAAGCAAAATTAATGCATCTATGTCAACACTTTGCACTTCTTGGAAATACTTATAAAATATCCAAGTACATGTGAAATTATAGTTTAATATTTATAAACCTGGCTTTAATGTCAGATTGCCTATATTTACAGCCTGGCCTCAACATCACTATTTAAAGGTGATTTATTGTGACTTTACTGGTACATTTTTGTATAACTCGTAGCACATGATGGTACCACCTTTATAAAGTTCTTTGGTCAATTAAATAATGAAATATATGTAATTTGTTTAGAATAGTTCCTGACAAAAGCTAAGCATTAAGTAAATGTGATCTCTCATGATACTTATATTAATTATTATTCTGATGATCCATTTGTCTGTTTCTCTCTTTATAGGATGTCAAAGCAAAAAAGCAGAATAGAAGACAACATCCAAGCATTTTATTTCTAACAAAGAATTTGACTTTATATTCAAGTATACAACTTCAATGAACTAATATAACCTATAGATGACCACTTGATTCTTTCACAATTTCAAATTTGTGGTCTATTCTAAATTTTCTTTTCAACTTAATTAATTTTCTCTACATATCTCTGAGAATAATACCATATTATTATAATTTTTTGCTTTATTTTGACTATTAATTTAATTATATTTGCTATTCAGTTTTTCCTAAATGTTTTTGAAATTAATGTTTTCTTTCTTGCAAATGAATTACAGGATTCTTTAATCCTCTTCTAACTTGATGTGATATTATTTTGAAATTGCATTATGCTTTAAAAATTATTTTGGAGGAATTGAATACTACATGATTTTATGTCTTTTCTTATAAAACCTGATATATGTTTCTAGTTATTCAATTCTCTTTTGTTGTACATTCCAGATTTTGTTATTTTCATTTTTTAAAAACAGAGCCTTCCTATTTCTTGCTTGTACTTAGATATTTTTTTATTTTTCTTGATACTGTGAATAGGATTCTGTTCCTCAGTTCATTTCCTAATTCTTTGCTGTGGAAGAAAGCAATGCATTTTGGCCATCTGATTGTTTACCTAGGAAAATTACTGAAAACTCTGACAATTTATTATTTTAGTCATCAACGCTCTTTGATTTCTGAGGTTAACAATCAAATAATCTACAAATAATTAAAAAATTTAATCTCTCTACCAACGATGATCCATCGAAGATTTATTTTGGCTATCTTAATTTCACTGATTGAAATGTCTTAAAAAGATAATAATAGCTATAGTAAAAGGCACCTATGTTATTTGTCATCCTTCTACTTCTACAGGACGTGCTTCTAGTGCTTTACCTTTAAGAAGAATGAATGTCAGCATTGTTTTTATTTTTAAGAGTTATTTATTTGAAAGGCAGATTTACTGTGAGAGAGAGGAAGAGCCAGAGAGAGAGACAGAGAGAGAGAATCTTCCAATCGCTTGCTCATTCCCCAAATGGTCACAATAGCCAAAACTGGGCCAGTCTCAAGCCAGGAGCCCACTTGAGTGTGAGGGCCCAAGCATGTGGGCCATCTTCTGTTACTTTGCCAGGCACATTAGCAGGAAGCTAGATCAGAACTGGAACAGCAGGGTGTTGAACATGCACCCACATGGGATGCTGCAAGGGGTGGCTTTACCTGCTATGCCACAGCGCTGGCCCCATCAGCATTGTTTTTTAAACTCTTTTTCAAAGAATCAGTTTCTAATGCCAGCATATAGAGTTTCTTATTTTAATTTATGTATCATACTGAAATTTACCAAATGAGTGTTGTTAAAAATGACATTGCCATATAGCTTTGTCCTTACTATTGAACAGATAGAATATCTTACTCAGTTTCTTAATACTGAAATATCTTCACATTCCTGGAATAAGCACCAATTAGTCAATCTGTATCTTCATTATGTTTTACAAGATTTAATCACTAGCAGTTAAAATAGACATTTTGCACCTTTATTTTCAAGTGTGATGCTACTGTAATATATGTTTGTGTGCATGTGTATATGTCTGTTTACTAAAATTTTAGAATCAGGGATGTGTTCAAGGCATAAACTGTAAAGGACTATGGTCCCTACTTTTTCTCTGAAAGTTTCAAAATGCACAAAATATTGTTGTATTCAATTTATTACACACAACAATCTATTCAGAATTTGCACCTTTCTTGGGAGCATTTTGTTCACTTGTAATTACCTAAATATTCATATTTCTCAGTGAAATTTTAAATTTTATTAGCAAAACTTTGCTTAGTATAATTTTTTAAAATTATTTTCCTAATAGTTGTGATAGTTTTGCTTTACATTCTTGTAACCTGTAATACCAGATCATATTACTATTATTGGAAGCAATATATTTTATCAATAATTAGCACATATTTTGTCAGAAACCTTAATCAATGAATATTTTTCATTTTGAATCTTTATTTAGCACTAATATTGCTCTACTTGCTTGCTTATATTTATGTCTTTTGTATGCTTTTTATACTTTAAAATTTTTACTCATTCTTTATAGCACTTTTCTTTACAAATTGATTTTTCTGTAAAGTGAAGAATTTCTTCACTTCAACCAAAGCAATCGTTATGAGAAGGACCCTGATAGACTCCAAATATGGCAATATATTTATTAAATATTAAATTCTGGATATCTCTTAAGAACCTAAAAACAAAATATGCAATATTTTACTTCTGTAATTGAATATTATGCTATGGTATCTATGTCCTAAGTATTTTATTTTCCCATTTCTTAGCTTTTCTGCTTATCTAATAGCATAAGATGATCCAGTTAGCTATGCTTTGAGTGGCACTGAATAGGCAGGGGCAGTGAAATTTGGGCCTATCCTTCTGTTTCTTTGGAAGAATGGGGTCTCTGGGTTGGTGTTCCTCTCAAAGCGAAGTCAGAGTTTCTTGTAACCACACTCCTCACTAACTAGGTCAAACAGAAATGGTAGTGTCTGTACAAACCAGAGTCTGAATCAGCAGAATCCTTTGTTGGCACTGCCTTCCTACCTTGGAAGAGAATATTGATACCTCTGGTTAGGAAGAAAGATTGGGAGAAATGATATCAAGTTACCTTAGGAAGTAACATGTCTTAATCTTACTGAACATTTGATGGTGGGTATCATACTATTTTTTTTGTTTTTTAAATATTTTAGATATATTTTGTGGGGAGCAACTGAGACTAGACTAAGTTACTGGAATTAAGACTTACTCTATGCATCTGCTCTCCCACAATATGGCGCTGGGGAGGAGTAAACTTCTACACAGCTGCCTCTCGCCAACTTGACTGATAAGCTGCAGGAGCTGATCCTGCTCCTGATTGGAGGAGAGCAGCGTGCTCGGCGTTTGGGCAGCAGAGTTGGGATTGGTGGAAGAGGACTATAAAGGAGGAGAGAAACAACATGCACCAGGAACATCTGAGGGAACATCTGAGAGGAACATCTGAGCAGCCCCCAAGAGAGCTGGCCGGCGGTGTGCCGCTCCTCCACAGAAGCGGGGAAAGCGGCAGGGGGTGCCGCTCCTCCACGGAGGTGGAGGGGCCGGCAGCTAACCCGGGAAGGGCCGAGCAGACAAAAGAACAGCGCAGGGTCTAGTGTCGTTCCTCTGCAAATAGGGGAGTGACATATTTTAGTTATTTGAAGGGCACAATGACCCATGGAGAGGGAGAAATATAGAAAGAGATCTTCCATCCACTGGTTCACTCACCAAATGGCCTCAGCTGCCATGATTGGGCCAAGCCAAAAGCCAGGAAGAGGAACTCAGTCCAGGTCTCCCAGGTGGTGACCAGAGCCTGAGTACTTGAGTCATCTTCTGTTTTCCAGATGCATTAGCAAGGAACTGGACTGGAAGTGGAGCAGTGGGGACTCAAACTACACTCTTATATGAAATGTGGTATAGCAAGAGACAGCTCATACCACTGTGCCATTATGGCCATGAGGATAACAGGGTCTACTTTACAGAAATATTGGAGGCATAACTGTGAAAATCTATCAAACTCAGTGCAATGGATAGCACTTCAACCGTCATAGGTAGGCATTGTTGAGCATTCTTTATCTAAGCAGAAAGTGCTTTCTTTATCTTAGATCCTAATGTTTTTCTCTTGTAATTATAGAAATATTTTCTCCCATGCTTTCCTTCCTTTATTTTGTTCTTCAGTTTCTCTATTTTTAAATTAATATTTCATGGCTTCAGAGAAGAATTAAAGACTTTACAAAGTCTGATAAGTTTGAAAAAATAAATATCTCAACCACCTAGGTATATAGTCATCATAAACAAAATAAGATTCCTTTTATCTTGGGATCAAAGCAAACTTTAGTTCACTTATCAGTTTAATCACTTTCCATCTATATAAACATTAGCTATTATTTTAACTTATAAAAATGCAAATAGACGTCTGAGTTTCCTCAGCTGGAAAATGGGTGTACTAATGATACTTATTTCACAAAGTTGATGTGAAAATTAAGGAAATAAACAGGAAATTGGCTGTCATCCAGGAGGGACTCAATAAATGATGGTTGTTGTTTGTTACGAAAAGTGAAGATAGTAATTCTTCTTTTCTAAAGCTTTAATGAAGCTTAAGTGAGTGAATATATGTGAGAGGATTTACACAGAGTAGGAACCCAGCAATTATCACAGTCCACTTTCCATTTTTCTCTTTGCCCAGTGAACAAAAGTCATTAAATAGGTTGATGGGAACCCTCTTTGTAGATAAGATATACTATTTTCTGAAGCACAATAGACTAGGTTATTTCAGACTCATTCAAAAATAGGAGAGCTGGGAGCATTGCAGCACAGTGGCT
The DNA here is from genome assembly GCF_051225735.1 of Oryctolagus cuniculus. NCBI lineage: Eukaryota > Metazoa > Chordata > Mammalia > Lagomorpha > Leporidae > Oryctolagus > Oryctolagus cuniculus. Next base: position 36,618,957 of record NC_142877.1, read on the forward strand.
TAAGCCACCACTTGCAACACCCATATCAGAATGCTGGTCCGAGTCCGAGTTATTCCATTCCCAATTCACCTTCCTGCCAATGCACCTGAGAATGCAGAGAATGATGCCACACATACTTGAGGCCCTGACACCCTTGTGGGAGACCTAGATACTGTTCCTGGCTCTTGAATTCTGACTGGCCCAGAGTGTTGAGCCATTTGGGGAGAGAACCAGCTGATGGAAGCTCATTTGCTGTCTCTCTCTTGCTTATTAAAATAATAGAAGACTGAAGTGACTCATGAAATCCTGTTGACCTCGAACTAGTCAACATTATTCCTTACCAATGATGTCCATTATTGCACACTCTCTCTTTTTAAATTGACTTTACTGTGTCTTATGCAATTATTGCTTCTACAAGAAGGATTTCCAAATACACATTTAGACATGCTTAAATATGAGAATGAGAAATTTTTATGAGCAGAGTTTTTGAGGACATTTGCATGAAAAAGCAGAAGACAGAAGAAATGATTGTGGTTTCAGGATTCTAGAGAGCAGTTGGAAGGAGGAATCTCAAAAAAGGAAGGGAAATATATTAAAGACTAAGAAAATATCACCCATCATAAATTCATCCAGATTCAATCCCTAATTTCAAAATGTAAGGAACCTCCACTAGTATTTGACATGTGTGAGTGGATATCTTTCCAGAGAGAAGCACATACTTTCCTACTGATTTCTTTGTTACTATTTCAACATTAGAAACTGGTGATCCAAACTGTGAAGTTGTTGGAAGAAAATGCAAGGGAAACACTCCAAAACATGAGTGTAGGTGACGACTTCTTGGATAAGACCCCCAAAGCACAGCCAACAAAAGCAAAACTAAACAAATGGGATTATATAAAACTCAGAAGCTTCTGCACAGCAAAGGAAATGATCAATAGAATGAAGAGACAGCCAACAAAATAGAAAAAATATTTGCAAGCTACCTATCCAACAAAGATTACTATCTTGAACATTTCAGTAACTTAAAAACTCAACAACAAGAAAACAACAATCTAGTAAAGAAAATGCATAAAGGACCTCAATAGACAGTTTTCAAAAGAATAAATACAAATGGTTGACAAATATATGAAGAAATGCTCAATACCACTATCCAGAAGAGAAATGCAGATCAAAACCACAAAAAGATATCACCTCACCACTGTCAAAATCCAAAAGACGGAGAATAACAAATGCTGGCAAAGATATGGAGAAAGGGAAATACTTATATACTGTTGATGGGAATGCAAATTAGTGTGGAAAACAGTACAAATATTTCTTTAAAAACTAGAAATAGACTTGCCATATGACCCAGCAATCCCACCTTTGGGTATATACCCAAAAGACAGAAACGTGTTGTATCAAAAAAGTATGCACACCACCATGTTTGTAGCAACACTGTTCACAATAGCCAGAATATGGAATCAACAAAGATGTCCATCAACATATGAATGGATAAAGAAAATATGGTATATATGTACAATGGAATATTATTCAACTACAAAAAGAATGAAATTCTACCATTGGCATTAAAATGTATGCAACTGGAGGCCATGATGTTGAATGAAATAAAGCAGACACAGAAATACTGTATATTGTCCTTTACAAGATGGTGCCAAAATTAAAAAGGAAAAGAAACAAAAACTCAAAATGAAAGAAATTGCTGTGTGTATTAGTATTGCTGCAAATATGATTTTGTCAGATTCTTGTTTTATCTCTTTGTCAAACCAATGGTTAAGAATGTACACTACTGGCCGGCGCCGCAGCTCACTAGGCTAATCCTCTGCCTGCAGCGCTGGCACACCGGGTTCTAGTCCCGGTTGGGGCACCGGATTCTGTCCCGCTTGCCCCTCTTCCAGGCCAGCTCTCTGCTGTGGCCCTGCAGTGCAGTGGAGGATGGCCCAAGTGCTTGGGCCCTGCACCCCATGGGAGACCAGGAGAAGCACCTAGTTCCTGGCTTCAGATCAGTGTGGTGCGCCGGCCGCAGCGCGGCAGCCACAGTGGCCATTGGGGGATGAACCAACGGCAAAGGAAGACCTTTCTCTCTGTCTCTCTCTCTCTCTCACTGTTCACTCTGCCTGTCAAAAAAAAAAAAATAATAATGTACACTACTATAGAATTAACGGTCCATGATTACCTTAAAATTTACTGTAAATGAGTAAAGGGTCATCCTTCCATTTGATTAGTATTTATAGCCCTTGCCTATATTTCTGATAAACTAAGTTCTTCTTACTTTGTAACTTATTGATTTCTTAATTTAATGGGCATTAATCCCTTGACTATAGTATAAATTAAAAATATGTCAGGGGTGGCCATCTGGGGAGTGAACCAGCAGATGAATGATCTCTCTCTGTCCATCCCCTCCCTTGGTGACTCTTTCAAATCAATAAATCTTTAAAAAATGTTAGCTCAAAAACTAGAAAGAGAGAGAGAGAAAGACAAAGAAGAGAAAGAGAGAGAGAGAAGGAAAGAAGGAGGGAGGAGAAGAAAAAGGGAGGGAGAGTGGGAGGAAGGGAATATCATTGTAGTGTCAGAATCGCATCTATGAGCAGTACTGAATCTGTTAAAAGCTAAATACTAAAAGTATGCTCATCTACTTAAATACTAAAAGTTTCTCATGTACTTAAGTGTTTTTGGTCACATCTATGTGAAATTTATATCAGGTAGATAAGACCAAAATACGCATTTAGTTTAGAAGTTCTAAAATGGAAGGTGAAGTTATTTGCAATTATAATTAGTGATTTCATAAAATAGCTCCCCAAGAACTAATAAAGAAAAAAAAGAGGCATCACTTCACTTAAAAAAAATAGCTTTGCATTGCCAGGGCTGTGGCTTAGTGTGAAGCCACTGCCTGCAGTGCCAGCATCCCAGGTGAGTACTGGTTCGAGTCCTAGCTGTGCCTCTTGTGATATAGCTCTTTGCTCTGGCCTGGGAAATCAGTGGAACATGGCCCAATTCCTTGGGCCCCTGCACCTACATAGGAGATCCAAAAGAAGTTCAGAGCTCCTGACTTTGGATAGACCCATCTCTGGGTATTGCAGCCATTTGAGGAGTGAATCAGCAGATGGAAGACCTCTCTCTCTCTGCCTCTGCCTCTCTGTAAACTTTGGCTTTCAAATAAACAAATAAATCTTTTTAAAAAAATAATAACTTGCATTTGAGCAATTATCCTAAATACAACAAAACTTTTTAAGTGTGTTAGCATTTTTAACTGACACATAAAATTATACATATTTATGGGGTACTATGCGATGTTTTGATATATGTGGACATTGTGTAGCATCTAGAAAAATATATCTTCTCAAACATTTAATTTATGGTAAAAATTTCAGAATTCTTTCTGCTAGTTTTTTTTTCAGAGATATGTGCAATATATCATTATCTGAAGTCACTCTACTTTGCAGTAGAACACCAGAACTTTTTATTCCTATTGAACTATAACTTTTCTCCATTTAATCACCTTTCTCCTCCCTCCTTCCTACTCTCCCAGGTGCCTGGTAACCACCATTTTACTTTGAATTTCTGTAAGATCAACCCTTTTTACATTCCACATAAATGAGGTCATGTGGTGTTTGTCTTTCTGTACATGGCTTACTTCACTTACTATAATGACCTGGAGGTCATTCCATCCATATTGCTACAAATGGCATGATTTCACCATTTTATGGCTGAGTAGTATTCCATTGTGCATATGTACCTTTTTTAATCTGTTCATCAGTTGATGGACACTTGGATAGTTTAAATACTTGGCTATTGAGTATAGTGCTTCAGTCAACATGCGAATGCCCATGATTCTTTGCTTTCATGTGGCCAGGATTGTGGAATAATGGGGTTAAGCTACTGCTAGCAATGCCAGCATCCCTTATGGGCTCCTGTTTAAGTCCTGGCTGTTCCACTTCCTATCCAGCTCCTTGCTAATGCACCTAGGAAAACAGCAGAAGATGGCCAAAGTCCCTGGACCCCTTCACCCACCTGGGAGACCTGGATGAAGTTCCAGGCTCCTGGCATCAGCTTGGCCCAGCCCTAGCCAAAATGTGGTCATTTGAGGAGTGAACCAGCAGATGAAAGATAAATCTCTCTCTCTCTCTCTCTCTCTCTCTCTCTCTCCCCTCAATCTGCATTGTTTTGCCTTTCAAATATGTGAAATCAGGAAGGAAGGAAGGAAGGAAGGGAAGGAGGGAGGGAGAGGAGGGAGGGGGAAAGGGAGAGATATTTCATTTACCATATATATATATATATATATATATATATGGTAGTGGAATTGCTGAATCCTATGGTGATTGTATTTTTAGGTTTTTAAAGAAGCTCCATGATGCTTTCCATAGTGACTATCCTAATTTATATTTTCACCAACAGGATATGGAGCTTCTATTTTATCTACATCTGTGCCACCATTTACCTTTTGTCATTTGGATTACAGCTGATCCCCCAGGAGTGAGGTGGTATATCATTATAGTTTTGATTTGCCTTTCCTGGATGGTTAGTGATGATAAGAAGGTATTTTGAGTGAGATCGTTGTAGGACCTGCTCACACATGCTAACATGATATGTGGACATATGTTGTATTACAGGAGGGGAGGTAAGGAAATCATAACACTATGTAAGAAGTAATAAGCAACAAGACTCTTTTTATGGTTTCAGTTGTATGCCAGAATTGTTATGTTCTTCTGTACAGTTCAAATGTGAGATATCTAATTCCATGTTTACATATTGATGTGCAAGCAGGAAACACATGTATTGCTCCAGGCATACCCACATGGTAACAGCATTCTCAGAGCCCAGCAGGGAATTGCTCTTACAATGTCTCTAGAGAACATTGACTGAGTGAGATTTTATATCTGGTGGATTTCAGCCGACCCTTCAGTTTCTGCCTCTTTCTTACTGAAATCTCATTGTCACACTCAGAACTTGTCTTCTCCTAAGGATCACTTTCAAAGCATTTCACTGCCTGTGACAAGACAGAGTAGGTGAAGTTCTGATGGTCTGGATTTGCTTCTCCAGTCTCTGTGCTTTTCTGTCTCACAGTTTGGCACCCTGTTCCTATATGACATCAGAGGCTTTATTAGAAAATTCTGCTTTATCTTGTCAGAGGTGCTGACTGATGAGCCTTTACCTACTGCTTAAATTCAGGCATTAATTCCCACCACTTTTCAAACATTTAACAACGTGATTAGGAAAATTTCAGAAAGCACTTGAAAACTTCGCATAATGACAAATAGAGATGTAGCAAGGCTGTCAGACGTGGTTATCCCACTCCCAAGACCAGTAGTAGAAGGAAAAGACAATTTCTCAATATATTCAGAATTAATATTTCAGGCTAAGGTATGAGCTACATGTCCAATGTTGTCCTATTCTCTCTAATGTTTATATGTTCCCATCTTTTTTTCTTAAAATATGCCATTGCATTTTTAAAAATAATAATATTTATTGTCTCACATATCTTAGTCTGGATGAAAATCTTTGGAAAAGGGAACCATGTCCAATGAAAAAATTCAGATGTTTTTAAAGGAGTTATTGAATCTGGACTGACTAGGACCATATTTGACTTATGATATTGAAAATAAATCAGGCCGGCACCACAGCTCGATAGGCTAATCCTCCGCCTGCAGCGCCGGCACCCCGGGTTCTAGTCCCGGTCAGGGTGCTGGATTCTATCCCGGTTGCCCCTCTTCCAGGCCAGCTCTCTGCTTTGGCCCAGGAGTGCAGTGGAGGATGGCCCAAGTGCTTGGGCCCTGCACCCCATGGGAGACCAGGAGAAGCACCTGGCTCCTGGCTTCGGATCAGTGTGGTGTGCTGGCCGCAGCGCACCAGCCGCAGTAGCCTTTGGGTGCAGTGAACCAACGGCAAAAGGAAGACCTTTCTCTCTCTGTCTCTCTCTCTCACTGTCCACTCTGCCTGTAAAAGAAAGAAAGAAAGAAAGAAAGAAAGAAAGAAAGAAAGAAAGAAAGAAAGAAAGAAAGAAAGAAAGAAAGAAAGAAAGAAAGAAAGAAAGAAAGAAAGAAAGAAAATCACCAAATCATCAGGCATCTCAACATGTTTCATGAGTACATTTTAGATATCCCAAATAATGGGACTGTGAAGAGGATATAACACTGCGTTCTTATTTTTCAGTTTATTTTAGTGGGAAAGATTCCACAATTATTTTTCATTTCGTTACCAAACCAGATCATGTTCAGTAAAACATATGGATCGCATATTAAATACAAATCTGATAATAATCACCTGATAACAACAATGTTTTTTCCTAAAAGGTGAAAGAGATTCAGAGTGCCCACTTTAAGAAAGATTATGTATTTGCTCGGATATGTTTATTATGTCTTCTACAAATCCTTGACATTGCTTTAAAATAGATGCGGATTTTATCCTCCTGCAAGGAGAAAACCTGAATTCACAAAAGAAGCACATGATATGAGATACATTCAAGATATTTTGAAAATAGAATATGCCAGAGTTAGCAACAAAGTCTGCTTTGGGGGAAAGTTCTACTATGAATAAAATTGTTTGTCACTTTATTTCACCAAAGGGCAAATTAGTCATTGCATAGCCTGTTCTATTTTTTTCTTGAAATCAGGTCACTTAATCCCTTCTGGGATGTATTCAGAATGAGAACCTATATTTTTCTCTCAGATTAATCTGGAGAGAATTTCAAGCTGCAGGTCTTCATATAATAGGGCATATGGAAATGGAGTGTAAAGTGTATGACACTTGTAATGATATAACTTCATTCACAATGGTATTACTTGTGAATATAATTTAAATGAAAATGTAGGCAGACAAAATCCCAACATGCTCTCAATAGCAATAAAATTATATTCCCGCAATGTGTTTTATATTTCCCATACCCTAAATACAGCTGGTAACCTTGAAATGCCAGTCAGCATTATATATTATATTTTGTTGGAAATATATTTATGAGTATAACATTGGCATATTATCTTTTCCTATAATGTAACAGCTACTATTCATTTTTCTTGGGCAATAATCCATAATTAACAATATTTGTAATTTAAAGCTAGCATTAGCTAAATGCAGCAAACACAGAATTTCTGGTGGATAGTCAACTCTTCATCCACTACATACTCAGCTTTCCGAATGCTTCAGAGTATAATGAAATGCCCTGAGTCTGGAAGATGAACTTGTTTCAGTTCCTTTACCTAAAAGCAAATTAGGAACTGGCATTGTGGTGTAGTGGGTACAACTACTGTATCCCATAAAGGCATTGGTTCGAGTCCTGGATGCTCTACTTCTGATCCAGCTCTCTGCTGTGACCTGGGAGAGCAGTAGAAGATGTCCCAGTTCTTGGGCTCCTCCTCCCCCATGGGAGATGCAGAAGAAGCTCCTGGCTCCGGATCAGTGCAGCTCTGGCCATGGTGGCCAACTAGGGAGTGAACCAGCAGATGGCAGCCCTCTCTCTCTCTCTTCATTTACCTCTGCCTCTCTGTAACACTGCCTTTCAAATAAATAAATCCTTTAAAAGTAACTAAATAAAAAACTGTAACAACCATTGAATAATTACCTCTAAGAAAAATCTTTTAATTGAATTAGTATCTGTAATAATATTTAATATTATATTATTATATTCCTATTTTCATAAAGAGTATGAATTTGAGCTTGTTGAAACCTGAAACACCTATGTGTTCCAGAAAAGAAGTCAGTATGGAAATAGGTAGGTAAGAAGGTAGATGGGTAAATAGAATCATAAATATAAATAGGGCAAATAATTCTCAGATACTCTGTAGTGAAGGGCCAATTTATTTTGTCTTCCATTTCCATTCTATCAATGATGCATATTTTGGTAATAACAAAATAAAACTGATTAATAGAATGTTAAAAAAGCAGACTGCAAAATACAAGCCAAGATTTTTATTATTTGATTAAACAAAGAAGTTACATTGCAATAAACATGACAAAAAAGGTATAACCAAGGAAAATTGCTGCAAATGTTCCCAACCGTTTAATCTCAATGCCTGTATTTTCTCATCACAGTTTGGTACCAATCCAGGAACTATACTTTGAGAAGCTCTGAGATAGAACAAATACTCTTGACTTCACTTTCTCCATATTTATTAGGTGTTTGGTACATATCCCAGCACTTCTACACTGTGTGTAGAAAAAATGTTTTTGTTGTGTAAAACAATATTTTTGTTTTCTATCTGCCTATCCATCCTTGGATTTGTAGCTTGCGTGATATCAGATGACTATAGAATGTATTATGCTGCAGAAAAAAACATAAGATGTATTTCCTACATCAAGAAAATAGAAGACACTAGAAAAGGAAAACTTGAGCTTCTTGAGGCAGTGTTTCCTCACTATGGTCATGTGTTACAGACATGTCATAGATGTCTTTCAAGGTGTGATTCCTTATATGCAGCAAATATCGCCAACAGACCAAAAAATGGTTCATGTAAATAGATTCTCCCACATTTTCAGTAAGTGGATGTTTTCATAATTGCTAAAATGTTTGTTCATTTAAAAGTGCTACCTACATTGCTATTAACTATATGCCAATATCTATATAGTCTGCCAGAAAATTCTAGAGATATAAAAATATAATCATAGTGGGGTGTCATTGAGAAAGGGGGACTTCTCTATATGAAATTTTAGAAGAGCAGTAGCAGCAAGAACAGCATTGGTGGCTAGAGAAGACATTTGGTTCAATAGGAAGTTGTATTTACTATATAGAAATTGGTATAAACTTTTTCGCAGACATCATTCTATATAAGTCAAATAAACACTCAGATGAGAACATAATGCCAGAACAAACTCTTCTACAAAGAACAAAATTGATTGTGGAGTTCGAGTTGGTTGAGAAAAAAATATTCACCTTGTCCATAGAGTGCTTAGAAAACTTGATAAAGATGGGCATTACTCATCAGGCCAGAGATAGCAAAAACATTTCAACATAAGTCGAAATCCCCAACTGGCAGGTAGTAAATTCTTAATACTCTGTTTAAAATTACTGAAGTTGCACCTACACTCAAAAAGGAAATGTATGGTAATCTCATGTTTACCCTGAGTACAAGCTAGAGAAACAATGGCAAGTATTTATTATTTCTGCCCAAAGTCTTAGTTTCTGAACTGAAAATAACTTGAGGTTTTTAAAAATCCAGAGCCACAGACTGTACAGTATTTAACAATTGGTCTATACTGTAGAGAGAAATGAAAAACTGAGTTTATAAAAGTAAGGACAAGATGTAAAGCTATGCATTGGGTACAGAAAGGACAAGAGCCCAGAATATGAGCTGATGGAGGATTGTGACAAAATAGCTGAATAACTGTACCACAAAACAAAAACTTAATTTAAGAAACATTTCAAAAACTCAATGATTATGAGAGCTGAAAATTAACTTTGAAACATTATGGCCCAATTTTTTCATTTTAAAAATGTAGAACAGAGACACATACAGGTTGCCTCTTGCCCCAAAACATGTTAGTAACTTAATAAACAGAATGAGAACCAAGATCTCATTTCCCACTTTTCCATTCTCCATTTCTGATATCCATAGGTCTTAGCAGATCATTAAATGTGAGGATCAAGATTGAAGCATCATGGATAACGTCAAGATTTCGAAAAGGATATTGTCTGGAAAATAATAGATTTGCTGACAGTAGAAATATTGTTATTTAGTCCTGATCACAAAATATGTGTCAATGAAATGAGCCTGTGATGTATAATGTCTTTATTAGTCAAGGTGTTTCTCCCTCCAGTAGTCTAGGTAGCATGCCTGCATTAGTCAGGAGAGACTAAGTCAGGCTGAAGCAACAAAGATCTCCCAAATCTCAACAAGTTGACACAATGAAAGTTCATTTCTTGCTTTCACAAGTATACTTATAGGTCCAGGTGACTAAGAAGGGCAGCTATACTACAGGATGTACTTCAATATTCCAGTTCATTATTCTGGCAATTCAATGCTTCTGCCCAGAAATGACACCCATCACTGTACTCTCATTTCTTTGGCTAAAGCAAATCACACAGCCATGCCAATTTCTTTGTACTGGGGTGTGTATACCCCTCCAGTGTGTATTAAAGAAGAGACTGCTAAAGAGTCAGAATATTACCACCAATTAATAATGCACACAATGCAAATTAAAGAAAGCTCCAAATGACGGATGTCTGATATGTGCATGTGTTCTACTGACTTTGGTAAACTGAAAGTCTTATGCAGTTTCAATGCAATCCCTGAAGGGTTTCTAGTCCACAAGAATGTAAATAATTGGGAAAGCTGTGTCTTTCTACTTCTCCATATGGCACATAGCTCAAAGCGGAAAGCTATAAAGGAAAAATGAGTTTCAGATCAAGAGAAGGATACATTTTATGACAACATTATGCCAAATAAACAAACATCAATTTAAAATACATCCACTTTAAAAAATAAAATTCTAACTTACCTATGTAACTGAAATGTACAGATTTCTTTATTAAGAAGATTTCAAGATAGGGAGCCAGACATTATCATATCTGTAAGTCCATGTGTGTGTTGCTGTTTGGTAAAGAGCTCATATTTGTGATGGGCATTTGATCTAGTGATTTAGTTACCCATTAAGATGTCCCGCCCCCATCCCACAGTAGAGTACTTGGATTTGATGTCCTGCTCTGGATGCTGACCCCACCTTCCTGCTCTGGCCCAGGATCATTGAAGCATTTACATAATGATCCTGCAAATGATTCTCTCCCCACCTCCCTCCTCCCCTCCCTCCCCCCTCCCCTCCCTCTCATTCTCCCTCTTTCCCTCTTTCCCTCTCCCCATCTCCCTCTCCCTCTCTCTCACAAAAATACGTTCACAAAAAAAGTTCATCTTTGCACATTGTGTTCCTGAAGAAATTTCTCTTTTTAAAAAAAGCTTTTATTTAATGAATGCATTTTTCATAGGTACAGCTTTTAAAAATATAATGGTTCTTTCCCCCATACCCACCCTTCCAGCCCCAACTCCCATTCCACCTCCTACTCCTCCCATTCCATTCTTCAGTAAGGTTCGTTTTTAGTCTAACTTTATATACAGAGAACCAACCTTATGTTAAGTACAGATTTCAACAGTTTGCACCAACACACACACAACATATAGAGTACAGTCTGAGAACAAATTTTGCAGTTAATTTTCATAGTACAACTCATTAAAGACAGAGGTCCTACATGGGGAGTAAGTGCACAGTGATTTCTGTTGTTCCTTTAACAATTAACACTCTTATTTATGATGTCAGCGATCATCCAAGGCTCGTGCCATGGGCTGCCAAGGCTACGGAAGCCTTTTGTAACCACAAACTCCATCAGTATTTGGACACGGCCATAGGCAAAGTGGAAGTTCCCTCCTCCTTTCAGAGAAAAGTACATCCTTCTTCGATTTCTTTCCACTGAGGTCTCACAGAGATACTTCATGTAGGATATTTTTTGCCACAAAGTCTTTGCTTTCCATGCCTGAAATTCTCTCACAGGTTTTTCAGCCAGAACAAGAAGCCTAAAGGGTTGATTCTGAGGTCAGAGTGTTATTTACAGCGAATGTCATTCTAGGAGTCTGCTGTGTGGACTGCTACCCATACTGGACATTCCCTCCTTTTTAATTCTATTATTGTTACCAGGCACTTCTGATCCAGCTGATGGCCTAGGGAAGTGGAAAATGATCCAAGTGCCTGGGCCCTGCACCTACATAGGAGACGCAGAGGAAGCTCCTGGCTCCTGGCTTCAGATCAGCCCAGCTCTGGGCTGTTGCAACTGTTTAGGAAATGAACCAGTGGATGGAATACCTCTTCTCTCTGTCTCTCCATCTCTCTGTCTATAATTCTACCTCTTCAGGAAATAGAGTAAATCTTTAAAAAAAAAAAATAAGAGCCCAGTTCATTTCTGTACAGCCAGTCTTCGGGGTGCCAATCTTGGCCAAAGTAACCCTTTTCTCTCACTCCACATCCTATTCCTTTTGCTCTCTTTTTGCTATGAATTTCTCACTTAACTGTGCTAAGCAAGCAGGGAGCCATTAGCCAGAGGCTGTCTTCATGCTTTGAGGTCTTATGTGACAAACTACAATCTACCTTGAGAGTCTACTGTTTTACAGCATATAGTATTTCAGCCAATCATAAGCAGTTAACTGATCACACCAAGATGACAGATGTTCTGTAGCCAATCAGATGGTTTCTGTACTTTGCTTCCCTAGTGGGAAATAAAAACTCACTCTAAAAACTTGCTGCTCACGCTACTGGACAGAACTTTGGGAGCCTTCACTGGTGCTGAGCACTGCCTCATTCACGAATGTTTCTTTGCTCAAACACCTTTAAATTTAATTTATTTGAAGCTTTTTTAAACTATCGTATAGAAGTTGAAGTATGTGGTGTCTATGATGTAGATTTTTGAAAGTTAAGATCTTCCTTTTTATATCATTAATCTCCATAAAGTTTCTATGTTATGCTAGTAACAATATTTTAAATTCATCTATTATACTAAATGTGTTAATTGTGTTGCTTAAAATTTCCATAGCCACATTTTTGCTTGACCATCCTCTTAGAGAACTGTATGTTCATCTCCCAATATACTAGTGTACTTTTCAGCTTCCTCTATACAGTTTTATAAATTTTTATTCTAATAATTGTAGGTCTGTTTTGCAAGTTGCGTAGAAATGTTTTGTTTTGTTTTTGGGTTTATTTTATTTTTTTTTTATTTATTTGAAAGGCAGAGTTAGAGAGAGAGAGAGAGAGAGAGGTCTTCCATGCAGTGGTTCACTCCCTAAACCACGGCAACAGCAGAGCTGGTCAATCTGAAGCCAGAAGCCAGAAGCTTCTTCTGGGTCTTGCATGTGGGTACAGAGGCCCAAGCACTTAAGTCATCTTCCACTGCTTTTTCAAGGTATTAGCAGAGAGCTGGATGGGAAGTGGAGCAGACAGGGTTTGAACCATTGCCCATTTGGGATACTGGCGCCTCAGGCAGAGGTTTAACATACTATGTCACAACACCAGCCCCTAATTCTTCAAATGCTTTTTACATCAAATCTTTTTTTTTCTTGATTTTCTTATCCCTAACTTTAATTAGTATCTGACAGATATTTGTTCTACTGTATTTTCAAATTTTCTATCACCTCTACTTTGAATATTTTTTTCTAAAAGCATTCAATTGGGTTTCTTTTCTGTAGATAGAAAAAAATTTTGTATTTCAGTAAGAAATTTAGCCTTTTGTTCACTATGATTGCTGATCTGTTTATTTTAATTTTTCACAGCTCTTTTGTCCCTCTTATATTTTTTTTGTTTGTGTGTGTGTGTTCACGCTTTCTCAATGCCATTTGAGCTATATTTCTCCATTCCAGTTCTAACATCTGCTGGTTTGGAAGTTCTGCATTCAGTTTCTATATGTTAAGGATTCCTCTGAATGTTTTAAAATACGTTCTTGGCTTAAGAAGTCAAGTTAATCAGTAGCTTTTCCCATATAAGACATGAACTTGAAGACAATTATCTCCAATCACTCTTTCTTCCAAGCTAGATCCTATTGTTTTCTAGCATTTGGCTCTATCTTGAGTTTTTTAACTTCACAAATTAGATATAACCAATGTTATAGCAAGCCAACTTTCTTTTAGATTTTCCAAAGGGCTCATCACTTTCTTGTTTTGCTTCATCTTCAGCTCAGACATAGCTTCTGAAATCATTTGCGTTCTACTTGAACTCTTCCTGCTGCATCCCCTTAGTGGGGCTCTGTTGCCTATGAACCCTCCATTTCTGTCTGAAATTTCTCTATTTCACCTTCACTCTTTTTCAAGGCATACCTTTATTGATCTTACTCCTTGACTCCTGCCTTCCATGGTTGCTGGGAGAAGCTAGGTATCAGTCTAATAGTTATTAATTTATGGTTGACTCTTATCTTTTTTCCTACAACTTACTGTAAGATTTACCATCATTGTAGTGTGAGTCCACCGCAATGTGTGTAGAGGAGTTTCTTTTCTGGTGCTTTTCTTGAGCTTCATCACCAGCTTTAATTTGAAGATATAAGAATTCTAGAAACAGCTAAGATAATAAATTGATGACATCCCTAAGCCCTTTTGGCTTTTTTGTCTATTTAGACGATGGAGCTATGTTCTCCACGTGTCTTAACAACTCTTTCATATTTCCCATTCATTTGTGTCTGTATTGCTTTCTGGGAAATTTCTTCAGATTTCCTTTCCAATTCACTCAAGAGCTCTTCAGTTGTAGCTTTTCTGCTGTTGGGACCATGCATGGCACAGCAGCAAGTCCTTCACTATAATTTTGGAAATTACGAAAAGTGTAGCAGCCTTGTTTGTTTTTTTTTTTAAGATTTATTTATTAATTTGAAAGTCAGAGTTACACAGAGAGAGAAGGAGAGGCAGAGAGAGAGAGGTCTTCCATCAGCTGGTTCACTCCCAAATTGGCCGCAATGGGCAGAGCTGCACTGATCCGAAGCAGGTCTTCCACTTGAGTACAAGGACCCAAGGACGTAGGCCATCTTCTACTGCTTTCCTAGGCCATAGCAGAGAGCTAAATCAGAAGTGGAGAAGCCGGGACTTGAACCGGAGACCATATGGGATGCTGGCACTGCAGGCAGCAGCTTTACCCACTAGGTCACAGCGCCGGCCCCACAGCCTTGTTTAAAACAGAAAGAAAGAAAAGTAACTACTTCCCAGCAAGGAGATAATTCAATGAACTGTACGCATACATAATATTAACATGACATAGCCACATAGCTGTCTCAATCAAGAGTGTTGTGTTTTAGAGCAGTGGAGGATGGCCCAAGTGCTTGGGCCCCTGCACCCCTATGGGAGACCAGGAAGAGGCTCCTGGCTTCGGATTGGTGCAGCGTCGGCTATAGCAGACATTTGGAGAGTGAACCAGAGGAAGGAAGACCTTTCTCTCTCTCTCTCTCCCTCTCTCTCTCTCTCTCTGTTTATAACTCTACCTGTCAAAAAATTACAAAAAAAAAAAAAAAAGAGTGTTGGGTTTTTATTACCAGTTGCGCCAATGTCCATTATAGACAGACAGACATACTTCAGAAATATAGTGAAAATTACAGGGTTGTATGTCTGTGTGAGCATGTGTGCATACAGAATGATCTAAAACTGACAATTCCGGGCCGGCACCAGGGCGCAGTAGGTTAATCTTCTGCCTGTGGCGCCAGCATCCCATATGGGTGCCGGTTCTAGTCCCAGCTGCTCCTCTTCCAATCCAGCTCTCTGCTATGGCCTGGGAAAGAAGTGGAGGAGTGGAGGACGGCTCAGGTCCTTGGGCCCCTGCACCCAGTGTGGGAGACCAGGAAGAAGCACCTGGGTCCTGGCTTCAGATTGGCGTAGCTCCGGCCATTGCGGTCATTTGGAGAGTGAACCAATGAAAGGAAGACCTTTCTCTCTGTCTCTCCCTCTCACTGTCTGTAACTCTACCTCTCAAATAAATAAATAAAATCTTAAAAAAAATACAAGATTTCAAAGACATATAAAATGTAAATTATATTTTAAAAATTTACATTAATTATATGTTGAAATAAGAATATGTATGTTGGTTTAAGTAAAATGCATTCAAATTAATTTCACATACTTCTACTTTTTTCATGTTGCTAGTAGACATTTTAAACTTACATATTATTTAGAGAATTTGATTTTCTAATTTAAAATTTTATTGTATATTTCCAGTATTACTATTTAGTTCTTGCACTGGCAAGAATAATTTTGATATTCATTATTCCTTTGTCACATTTTCACTGGTCTTTATTCCTTTGAACATATCCAGTACACTTATTTCACATTAAACATCTGGTGTCATTGTAGGTGTGATTCTGGTATGTGTTGTTTCTGCTGAACTTCTCCCATGATAACTTGTTTCCTCTTGTTTTTATTAATCTCTGGAAACTTATCTGTGAAAATTTTGTGTTTTATTTACAGTTATCTAAAGAAAATTTGCACTTTCTTCTGCCAGAGATATGGGTCTATAGCTCTGTGGGGCCAAATTGAAATAAACATTCACCTTATGTGTTTGGAAAGAAGCCACAGGAGTAGAATAACATTATTTCAATTTTTGGTAAAGTATATATATATATATATATATATATATATATGTATGTGTGTGTGTGTATTTATGCATGGAAATATGTGAAGGGTTCAATGAATTTGCACAAATTAAGCGTATTTGTGAAGCCAGCACCCAAATCAAAAATGAAGAAATAAAATATTACTGTGAGTCCTCCACAGGTCCTGCAATATGACGTGTATGTGTGTGTGTGTGTGTGTGTGTTTTCTTGGCACTCAGAGTAACATCTGAGTTCACAGACCCTGAATATCTTCTCTATCAGTATACCTCTCTCTGCCTTTTCACCCATTGCAGTGCTAGACTTTCTTCCCTGTTTCCCTTGTGAGCGACCAATTTAAACTTAGGCTCCCAACAATTAAGAATCTGTGAATATCTCCAGGGCAAACATTACTTCTAGCACGTTAATATTCTCCACATTTGAGCTTTTCTCTCGCTTCTAGCCATAGAAAAAGTTATTTTCCCACAAGCTCAGAAATGTACAAGAAAGAAAGAGGCAAAGAGAAAAAGAAACTTATTTTAATATCTATCCCAGAAATAGGGATTTAGCTAAAAATTATCATAAATGATAAAGATGAGATTGTACAGCATTAAAATTCTTATTATTGCAAGTATTTAATGACATGTGAACCATCCATGATGTTATTAAAAAGAAAGCAATTATTCCAACCTATAAAATATAATCCCAATTCTGGTAAAAGCTGATATGAATTTGTAGAGACCTAAAAATACAGAAAGAAATTAATTAAAGTATTAACAGTGATTTTCTTTGGGGAATAAACCAATGCATTCTTTTATTCTTACGCCTTCCTTTATTTTCTGCAAGGCACACATACACTCATTTTACACAATGAATAAAAGTCATATTAAGAATAAGAAAGAAGACAAGGAGCCAAAAAACTTTTCTTCACCCACCTCCACTGTCACACACTCAGTCTATGTCAGTGACACAAGACTGGAAAAATGGACTAGCCCCAATAATGTTCAACAAGAGAAGTCTAGGACGAAGTGGCCACGATCCTGCTTTGCCTCCTGCACTTACTGACTTCCATCAAATGGAAAATGCGACTTTATCCAGGAGGGCGCTTTCAACTGTGGGTTTTCCCCTCGTGAGTTTTCTTTCACAGAGCAACACTAATGTGTCTTCCTCCAAGCAGCAAGCTGCAGATATGGAAGGGATATAAGAAAACTTCCTGTCTTCTAATTTAGGATTCATAATGCTTGGTTCTTCAGCTTGTTTGACTTTGTGAAATGCCCAAAGACCGAGGATTTGGTGAAGGAGGGGAAAGCAATAGCACGTTCATACCAGGCCACATTGTTTGCAAATAAACTATTAGGTAGAACTGTGTCTCCTGCCCCGACTTTTTTTTTTTTTTTTTATCACCATAGCATGGTCAATCACAGTCACTTTTTTTTACCATAATTTCAAAGCAGGGTCAGTAATCAAGAGCATTTTTAGGAAAAAGCAAAAAAAAATTACAGAAACAATTTGCCGGTGAGAATATTTTATGATTCTCTCTCTTTGGAGTTGTAAGCAGGGACACCACTTTCTCTTAGGCCTTGCCAATTAAAATGTGCTAGGCGGCTCAGCAGTAGCACCCTCACTTGGAAACTTAAGCCCTTAAGGTATGCGGATCTGGCTGAAAAGCCCATGAGAGTATTTCAGGCATGGAAAGCCAAGACACTCTGGCAAAAAAAAAAAAAAAAAAAAAAAAAAAAACCCTAAATGAAAGATCTCCATGAGTAAGATCCCAGTGGAAAGAACAGGTCATCAAAGAAGGAGGTACCTTTCTCTGAAGGGAGGAGAGAACTTCCACTTTGACTACGACCTTGTCTAAATATGAACAGAGTCGGTGAACTCAAAAGGCTTCCATAGCCTTGGCAACTCATGACAAGAGCCTAGGGTGATTACTGACGCCATAACAAGAGTGTCAATTTGTTAAGTCAACAACAGGAGTCACTGTGCACTTACTCCTCATGTAGGATCTTTGCCCTTAGGGTGCTGTACATTGTGATTTAATGCTATAACTAGTACTCAAACAGTATTTTTCACTTTATGTTTCTATGTGGGTGCAAACTGTTGAAATCTTTACTTAATATATGCTAAACTGATCTTCTGTATATAAAGAGAATTGAAAATGAATCTTGATGTGAATGGAAGGGGAGAGGGAGAGGGAAAGGGGAGGGTTGCGGTGGGAGGGAAGTTATGAGGGGGAAGCCATTGTAATCCATAAGGTATACTTTGGAAATTTATATTCATTAAATAAAAGTTAAAAAAAAAAAACTTGTTGCAATGCAGATTCTCAGGCCCTACCGCAGACCCACAGAACCAGCTTCTCCAGGAAGCTATGGTTTGATAACCTCTTTGATGATTCTTACATACACTAATAGTTCAAAGCCATTTCAAAACTATCCCAAAAGTAATATCAAACAATCAGAGTTCAATCACAAGGAGACAATTTTATTCCTCTGAGTATCAGTCTTTCATCTAAGGGGGAAATTTGATATAAACCCTCACCCTAACAGGAACAATTAAATGTGGAAACGTCTTAAGTGCATCAATAAACAGAGGTCAAGACCCCATTTAAGCAACCTGGTCCATAGCTGCCTCCTTTCCGCAGCTGAGCCCCAGGAATGGACTTTTGTTTGCTCTTTCCTTTGATTTTCTTTGAAGACATGCAGCTTTGAACTGACAGTGTCACCGCTGGAAACTGTTTTGTGTCCATCATCAATTGCATCTTCTCTGTGACTCTCTGGTGAGACAGTGCAAAAATAGGAACAAATCCAACAAAAAATCCTAGGCCACAGGAAACTCAGGCACAAGGCAGGGGTTTACCAGCACCAGTTATTTTATTCTTTTCCATTGCCATGCTATAAGATTTTTGTAATCTTGTTTTCTAAAATCTTGGGCAATTGAACATAAAGATTTGGGCAAGACTATGCTAGACTATGGAAAATATGCAAAAAAAATCTACACTAAGTCTTTGGAATCTCCATTTTCAGTACCAATCACTACTAATGATCAACACTTCTATCACTCTAACTTTTGACAGATGTTGATTAATTACTAACCATTTCTACCCATTAAAATTTATTTCCCGTTCCCTCAGAAGTCTGCATTATGATATTAATGTTAAATTCTGCTATAATAGTAATCGTCATTGCTTCTCAGCCTTCTGGCTAAGATCAAGTGTAATAGTAATTGTGTTGGGCTGGCCCTGCACGAAAAGCTGCTGCCTGCAGTGCTGGAATCCCATATGGATGCAGGTTCAAGTCCTGGCTGCTCCACATCCTCTCCAGCTCTCTGCTATGACCTGAGAAAGCAGTGGAAGATGGGCCAAATCCTTGGGCCCCTGCACCGGCATGGGAGACCAGAAGAAGCTCCTGGCTCCTGGCTTCCAATAGGCCCAGCTCCGGCCATTGCTGCCATCTGGGGAGTGAACCAGTGGATGGAAGACCTCTCTCTCTCTCTCTGCCTCTGCCTCTCTGTAACTCTGCCTTTCAAATAAATAAATAATTTTTTTTAAAAATAGTAATTGTATATTGATCAGGGCTTAGATTGGGTTATGTACAACAGAAAACCATAGGCTGTATGGCTTAAACATTTTTTAAAAGATTTTATTTTATTTATTAGAAAGAGTTATAGAGAAAGAGGTAGAGACAGAGAGAGAGGTCTTCCACCTGCTGGTTCACTCCCAAGATGGCCACAGTGGCCAGAGCTGCACCAATCTGAAGCCAGGAGCAGAGAGCTTCTTCTGGGTCTCCCACATGGGTGCAGGGGCCCAAGGCTTGGGGCACCTTCTACTGCTTTCCCAGGCCATACCAGAGAGCTGGATCGAAAGAGGAGCAGCTGGGACTAGAACTGGAGCCCATATGGAATGCCGGTGCTTCAGGCCAGGGCTTCACTCCACCGCACCACAGTGCCAGCCCCTTAAACAACATTTATCCTGGTGAGAATATTTTCTGATTATGTCCTCACATTGTCCAGAGAAAAATCATTTCTCTCATGGCTTTTCTTATAAGAGCAATAATCCCACTCATGAGGGTTCTACCCCATAACCTATCTCCCAAGGGTGCCACCTATGGATACTATCCTATGGTGGGTTAAGATTTCAGCATATGAATTTTGAAATGAATACAAACATTGAGTCCATGACAGATGACTACATTCTAAATATTTTTCTCCGTTGTCCCTGAATCACTTTATCAATCTCCACAATAGTGTCACAACTGAATAATCTCCATGGTACAATACAACAGAATGCATTGCTCACACAGCAAGGGCCAGCCAGGCTTCTGCTGGGAAGCTCCATATCTTTTATCTGGGTTTACTTTTCCTAGCTGTGTGTAAATGGGTGTCCACTGATCTAGACCAGGTTCAATGGAATGCCTGAGCACCTCAGATCTGCTTCACATGTCCATAACCTTCCAGAAGGCCACCCTAGTCCTCATGAAGAGAACAGAGACACAAAAAAGAGCAAGAAAGGCCTCTCAGGTTGTAGACTTGGATTAACCATTTTGACGCGTCTGCCTTCTCCGTTGGTCAAAGCCAATGGTCAAGTTCAGAGACAATCACTTCAGAGTTCCATGGCAAGGAGAGTAGAAGCAGAGGCTGAAGGAGGGCCACGTCTGCAACACTCTCATCCATTCCATCCACAGGACCTATCAGCTTGATTTTAGAAATACTGTCCGCATCAGAAGGGATTTTCTCTCTCTTATTACTAACATCACTTCAGGGTGCTATTACTTTTTATCTGTTGCCTCCTAACCATCCCTCCACATTTTCCTTGTTCATTTCTCCTTAGACCATTCTCAACAGAGTATTTAGAATAATTGTTTTAAAAATAAGAACATGGTTTCACCACTCATGTTCTTAAATAAACCTGCTCAACAATTTTCTATTTCTACCAGGATAAAAGTAGAAATCCAGAAGCTGGAGTGTGAGAACCCAGTGTATATGTGGAGCCTGCATCTCCCACCAGCCTTGCTTAGCACCCCCATATCCTCTGGTCTGCAGTCACATTGACCTTCCTTCACTCTCTCCAGTGTGCGCTTTCTCACACCACAAGGCTCATATATACATGGATCTCTCCACCTTGACTAATATTTACCTGGTTCAATTTCCAGGCATCCATCAGATCACCACTTAAATATCACTTCCTCCACCCCCTCACTGCCCTGTCCCTATAACAGAGTGAGCTCGTTTTGTGCTCTAAAAGTTGCTTATAATTTTCCATCACTATCTTTATCACACTTTGTAATGAATGATTCTCTGTGTTGTTACTGGATTAAATCCACCTCCCATGGAGTTTAAAACTCCATGATGCCAAAAGCCATGCCTGTAAGTTCAACAAGGTTTCCGAAAATACTTTTCAAATTATAAAAGGAAAACAAATTATTTTCCCATAATTTTAAATACTAGATTTCTTAGATCTTCAACTTAAATGAAATGATTATATGCAATGATACAATATACTAGGGCTCCTTCAAAAGGACATTCCAAATATATGTAGCAAAATATCAATCAGTTCTCTGCCTTCCAATTTATTAGGCAAATCGTCTCTCTACTTTGAGCACATATGCCTTGCCCAGGGGAATAAAACCATGAAACAGATTAGCCAGATTGATGGTAAAATATTCCCTGATGAGTTTATGTTTATTTCTCAGCCATTTCTTCAATGATTTCCTAAATCTTTTTAAAGTCTGTGCCCAAAAGGTGTGAAGCAGGTGTTAGATTTTATTCTGACAATTGAGATATACTACCTATATAATCAACTAAATAGTATGTCTCTCCTTAATAAAAATCTGAATTGTAAAAAAAACCATATATATAAACATACACATGCAATAGATTTTGACCATGGTTTGGTTTATAACCTTTGATCTACATCTCCCTTTTTCCTCCATCCCCTCAACTCCTGCAAACCACATTTTACTCTGTTTCTATTAGGTTGACTTTTTTTGGTTTCCAAATACAAAAGAGATACTTAGTATTTGCCCCTTTTTTCACTTATTTCAAGTTTCATCAATATTGTCACAAATGTTAAGATTTCTTGCTTTAAAACTAAAGAATATTATAATTACAATTATTGAGGCCATTGTCAGTTAACTATTGCTATGTGAAAAACAACTACAAAACTCATTGGCTGAAGATAATAATTATTGCTTACACGAGTCTTTGGGCCTATTGAGAAACTTTTATGATCTGGGTTGAACCTTATGCAATCATATTAGGTCACATTGTTTTTCTGCTGTCATAGCTAGGCTTTATCACACATTTCAAGCCAGCAGGTTGGCTGCTCCAAGATGGTCTGGGCCCCAGAAAACTGGGTTTTCTACATGAGACTTTTCTTGATCCAGCAGGCAACTTAGTGCTCTAAGAGAGAAGAACAGAATTATGCAAAGCTTCAGTAGGAAAAACTCAGAACTGGAACAATGTCACATCCACTGAATTCCATTGATCATA
This sequence comes from Oryctolagus cuniculus, assembly GCF_051225735.1. Taxonomy (NCBI): domain Eukaryota; kingdom Metazoa; phylum Chordata; class Mammalia; order Lagomorpha; family Leporidae; genus Oryctolagus; species Oryctolagus cuniculus. The sequence goes on from NC_142877.1 coordinate 36,641,437, forward strand.
GCCAAGTCACAAGACCAACCTAGATTCAAAGAGTAAAGATGTTGACTTTATTTCTGGACAGGACGAATCATTCAGTCTTACAAGTGTTGTAGCTACAGAAATGGATGAAACATTATGATAAGGTTTGGCAATAAGTGTATCAGAGGCCTAGAAAGAGTTAAAAGAAGCTCAAGGTAGCAAAGAAACATATTTCATGTTATTTAGTTGAGTGTTTCCCTACCACCCATGCTTAAGATCACTTCTACAGATTGTAAATACAGGTTCTCCTTTCCAGCTTCCCTTGGAGTACTAACAGCAACAGTTGGCTTCAGTTCCTTTTTTCCCCAGGCTTCACGTCAGCTCGTATCAGCTAGCGCTGCCTGATGAGTGTCACTGGCTGCCACGTGACTTCAAAGCACTGAGAGCATGAAGTCAAGAGGGCTTCTCAAGTTCAGCCTAAATGGCTCAGTCACCACCATTAGTATGAATGCATCTTGGGAGAGCGCAAATCATGAAGATTTCATTCTATTTTCAAATGCAATTCCTAGGAGTGATTGCTGTGCCTACTACGCAGCCAAGGAAGCTCATTTCAGCATAGGCATAATTGGATCCAAATCAAGCGAAAGCTAGATGCAGGTACAGGAGGAAGTGACAACAACAAAAAGAGAATAGAAAGTAAATTGGAATAAATAGCAGTTTACAAGACAGCCTTGCCTGTGGGTAATACTGCAAGAAGGGAATAGGAACATAGTTAATATTCCTTATCTTTTAATGCTAGTATGACTATTCCAATTGCCACTTCCAGCCTCCAAAATCCCATATCATAGAAATGCAATTATATCTTAAGCATAACCAGAAAATATTAGAAATTGCCTCCCACAATGTAGGGACTCACGATGTTCGTGGCTGAGTAGAATCATCTAGCAAGCTTTGAAAATACGGATTCCTAGTCTGGCATCAGTGACACTCACCTCTGTCCCAAGTGTGACTTGAGCATTGAGACTTTTTTTTTAATCCTCAGATGATTTTAATATGGACCTAAGAACGATAACTTTTCTAGATGCCTGAGTAACTTTTTTTTTTTTTTTTGGACAGGCAGAGTGGACAGTGAGAGAGAGAGAGAAACAGAGAGAAAGGTCTTCCTTTTGCCGTTGGTTCACCCTCCAATGGCCGCCGCAGCCGGCGCGCTGTGGCCGGCCCACCGCACTGATCCGAAGGCAGGAGCCAGGTGCTTCTCCTGGTCTCCCATGCGGGTGCAGGGCCCAAGCACTTGGGCCATCTTCCACTGCACTCCCTGGCCACAGCAGAGAGCTGGCCTGGAAGAGGGGCAACCGGAACAGAATCCAGCGCCCTGACCAGGACTAGAACCAGGTGTGCCAGCACCACAAGGCAGAGGATTAGTCTATTGAGCCATGGCGCCGGCCCTGAGTAACTCTTAATTTGTACAACCAATATACTGTTTTAGCCAACTGTTGTGTGCAGAGCATTTTTACAGAAGCAGTGATTAAGAGATCACTGACCCAAGCAGAAGAATGACACTCATATATTTGAAGCCACCATAAATTGAGCCACCATAAAGAAAAATCTAATGCAAAGGATCAATGAGTGCCTGGTCAACATGGAAGAGGAGAAAACCCTCCACCTGCTAATAATGCTTGAACTTGTTCAAAATTATCCACAGGTTTCCACTGAGTAATCAGCTACATATTAGGTTAATCAATCAGTCAGGATCCAGAGCCCAGAATTCCACTTGGAAACCCTCATTAAACCTGATGCAATACTAGTGTCCCTGGATAGACGATTTAAATCCTCAAAGCCTCAATATCCTCAGTTGTAATAACAGTGCAATCGTTTTCCGTGTCAAGCAGTTTTGTAACACTTAGATGAGATCATTTAAGTAGAGCAGTAAGCACAATATCTGACATGTTGTAAATGTTCGATAAAGGTTAATGACAATTGATAATCTGTCATAACTAATAATAGAATAACAACAACAACAACATGTTATCTTCAGTTCCTGTCCTGAGGACATATTTGGCCTAATTTCAGTTGGGTTGCAAGACGTTCTGGCAAGCCCAGGACTACGGGATTTAAAGAGACCCCACAGCTCTCTTTGACACCTGGAGAGTCACCCTTTACTCCCTCACTAAAACCAGCCTGAGAAACCAGGCACCAGAAAGACCAGATGCAATCCCACCATACTTTGCTTTCCTCTTTACTTCAGGTGCAAAGTTATCCAGGTTATCCTATGTGCCCCCGACTCTCCTCCTTAACTAACCTGTTTATCCTCTTATGTAACAGAGCTCACCCCTTCCTGATCCTCTGTCATCTTTAGCCCACACAGAGCAGCATCAGCGAACCTCCCACATATCCTCTTCTTTCTGAAATGAATCCTTTTCCATTTGGCTCTAATTGGAACCAGCTGACCCCTAAAAATGCTGCTCCCTGCAGCTATCCCAAGAACTAGCAGTAGTTTTAAAATTCTCACTCCACTCACACAAACTATTACATCTGAAAGAATCCTTTCTCCTCATCTCTGCTTCCAAATAATTCTTCTCTTCTCTTCTCTTCTCTTCTCTTCTCTTCTCTTCTCTTCTCTTCTCTTCTCTTCTCTTCTCTTCTCTTCTCTTCTCTTCTCTTCTCTTCTCTTCTCTTCTCTTCTCTTCTCTTCTCTTCTCTTCTCTTCTCCAACCCCATCTTGTGTGAATCTATAGTTATTAGGCTAACTAGCTGATGCCCCTCCTTGTTACAGTCATCAACAGCTCTATCAGAAACTTTCCTGTTTTTTGAAGATGTTAACAATCTGTACTTCCTGAGCTCCAACATGAACCCAGGCATCATTCTTGGTCGTTTAAATGGTCATGTATATGACTCAACCATCTGACTTCTCAAATCTGTTTCCTTTTCATCTTCCATAATATTCCCTTTACTCTCTTTCCTACCTTAGCTATACATTACCATGGCCATGTTCTGTACTTTGTCATTTTCTTCACATTACCCAATAACTTCACCCCCTCTAAATCTCATGTTCAAGCCCTCTAATCCCTAATCAATATCTTCTATCTTTCTGGCTGATTTCTTCTAATAACCTGACTCCCTTTGTGATGTAACTTCCAATTCATTAACTGCCACCTTGCTGCTATCTCCAACATCACTTCCCTCCTTCTCTGGCTTAGATTTCATTCATCACTGTTATGATACCCTCATATTAGCATATTCATGGCCATAATCTCATGTGTTAATCAGAATTCTGCTGAAATAGTGTTACATAACAAATTATCCAAAATCTCAGTGGCTGATAAGAAGGTGTATTTACTTCTGAAATCATGAATTTGTAAGGCATCTAGCTGGGCAGCTCATTATCAAGCTAAATACTTCACTCAGTTCTACACCATATTCCTTCATTCTGGACCAGACAGCTGCTTGGGGCAGGCTTTTCTCATGGTGATGGCATGTCAGTCAAAGCATGCTGCTCCCATTCTATTAACCAAAACAAGTCATATGGCTGGGCCCAAGGTCAATGAGGTGTGGTAGACATTGCATGTCACTTGTCTAGGGTGTAGATGTATAATCCTATTTACAGGAGAAAGTGAAAAATCAGGAACCATAATCCAATCCATCCCATCTCAATTCCATTATCTCTCTCCTTTTATTAAAATTGCCAAACCAAACTTCACATCTTACCTAAACTTCTCTGCACCTACTCTCAAACAGCCGAACATGGTGGAGGAAAACCATCAAAAGGCTTCATTTTATTTATTTATTTATTTTGCTGTATGACTGATTTTGTTATTTTATTTTCTTATTTTTTTAACTTTTATTTAATAAATATAAATTTCCAAAGTACAACTTTTGGATTATAGCAGCTTTTCCTCCCATAACCTCCCTCCCACCCGCAACCATCCCATCTCCCACTTCCTCTCCCATCCCATTCTTCATCAAGATTCATTTTCAATTATCTTTATACACAGAAGATCAACTTAGTATATACTAAGTAAAGATTTCAACAGTTTGCATCCACACAGATACACAAAGTATAAAGTACTGCTTGAGTAGTAGTTTTACCGTTAATTTGCATCATTTTACGTTCATGGTCAGTGATGTAAAGAGCAACCTGATACCAAAATTGTCCATAATTCCATAGTCAACCAGTTCTTTCTCTTTTTTGATATGATTATTTCACATTGCTTCCATTTCCTTCCCTCTCATTGGATGATTACTTATTTCACTGAGAAAATAAAAGCAATCACAGAGAACTTCCATCCTCTATAACATCCAATTTAGAAATGTTTCTATCGATTCTCAGCCTTTTGGCTAAGATCAAGTGTAGAAATATTTCTACACAGGGTCCCTGTGTTCTACCTCCTATATTAGGAGAAACTTTGTTTCTCTTTGCTTCATATGATTGCTGAACCACATTAACACTTTCTCATCCAACAATTTAGCTCTTCTAAGTATTTGTTTATTTCCTGCCTCACTAATTATCTCCTTTTCTATTAAATCATGCTAGACAACACACAATCTTTCTGTTAGATGCTGTAACATATCTCAGTATCCACAAAATTTCCTTTAACTTTGTATCTCCTTTTTACAGTAAATCTCAGAGTTACCACTCTTTTTATCTACATTTTCTCTCCCTTGTTCAGGCATTGACCTTGTCAATCCACTAAAATAACTATTCTGCATTACTTGTGGTCTTCATGTTGCCAAAAATCTTGGTTAATTCTCTTCCTAAACTCACTGGATCCATGAGCAAAAAGTGAATAACTGGATGACTCTGTTCTCTTTATTTTCTTCATGGGGCTTTTTGGGCTTCTTCACTCTCCTGTCTTCTTTGTACTTTGTGATCTCCTTTGATGCCCACTCCATCAGCAGGGAGCTGGATCAGAAGCAGAGCAGCCAGGACTCTAACTGGCACCTACATGGAATGCCAGAGCTGCAGGCTGAGGCTTACCCAGAGACTCTGCAAATGCCAGTCTCTAGCCACTCCATTTCTGATCCAGCTCTCTGCTAAAAGCCTGAGAAAAGCAGCAGAAGATGGTCCAAGTACTTGAGCTTCTGTACCCACGAGGGAGACCCAGATGCAGCTCCTGGCTCTTGGCTTTGGCCTGGCCTACCACTGGTCATCACTGCCATCTTGGAATGAACCAGCAGATAGAAGATCTCTCTCTAACTCTGACTTTCAAATAAGTAAATAAATTAGATAGATAGATAGATAGATAATAGATAGAGGTTACAAGAGGCTGGAGAGGGAAGTGGAGAGGCAGGGATTGGGAAAGGTTGATTGATAGGTGCTAGGTTATAGCTAGATAACAGTAAGAGGTTCTAAGGTTTGATTGCACAGTACGCTAAAGATGGAGAATGTTGACATACTGTATTTATTCTATTTAAAATACCTTGAGCTTAGGGTTGTAGATGCTTTCACTATAAAAGAAATATTAAATGCTTGAAAGTATAGATATATTTACATTTATTGGATTTTCTACAATGTGTACATGAAATGAGACATCATAGGGTACCTCATAAATACAAAAAAAATTTATATGTGTATTAAATTTTTAAAAAATTGTTTTAAATGGAAAAGAAAAAAGTTTACTGGATTCTCTAAAAGAAGAAGAAAGAAGAATCATACAAAATCCTCAAATAAAATAAAAAATATAGCAAAAGAGAACAAAAGAAACAAAATAAATATAATGAATGTGACAACTATGATCCTCTGAATAGTGACTGAACTTATTAATAATCAGTTGGAATAAGAATGCTTGAAATCCACCAATACCAGGGTGGATTTTTTTAAGGGCCCTACTATATTTTGTCTAAAAAAATCCCATTTTAAATATAAAGATACAGCTAGGTTAAAAGTAAAAAGATGGGGGAAAACAAGCCATGCTACCACTTATCCCAAAGGAAGTTGGAGTAGCTATGTTAACTTCAGGTGAAATAGCCTTCAGAACAAGGACATTGATCAGGGTTAAAGAAGGGATTTACATAACCATAAAGGAATCAGTTCTCCAAGAAGACAGCAATGCTAAACATGTAAGCCCCTAACAACCGAATCAAAATAAATGAGGCAAAACTATTAGAATTTCAAGGCAACATAGACAAATTCACTAATACAACTGGAGATTTCAATACTCTCTTTCAAAAAATGATAGGTCCGCCGGCGCCGCGGCTCACTAGGCTAATCCTCCACCTTGCGGTTCTAGTCCCGGTCGGGGCGCCAGATTCTGTCCTGGTTGCCCCTCTTCCAGGCCAGCTCTCTGCTGTGGCCAGGGAGTGCAGTGGAGGATGGCCCAAGTCCTTGGGCTCCTACACAAACATGGGAAGACCTGGAGGAAGCTCCTACCTCCTGGTTTCAGATCGGTGCAACTCCGAATGTTGCAGCCTCTTCTCTCTCTGTGTAACTCTGATTTTAAAATAAATAAATAAATCTTTAAAAAAAAGAAATGAAGTAGAGGTTATTCCTACTGATCCACGGACATGAAAGTATTGTAAGGAATATTGTAGTAGCCTCTGGGACCACAAATCTGATAATGTAGATGCAATGGGACAATTCCATGAAAAACAAAATCTACCAAAACTCTCACAAGGAAATACAAATAATCTTGAAAGAAATCAGAGAGAGGAAAAGTTATCTATGGAAGAATAAGGATAAAAACTACTATGGACTTCTTATCAAAAACAATGCAAGCATAAACTATTTAAAGTGTTGAAAGCAAAAATAACTATTCTTATTTAGTGAGTGAAGTTATCCTTAAAAAGTGAAAAAGATGTAAAAATTTTCTCAGGTAAACAAAAAATTTAAGCCATTGATTTCCAGTAAGTATGCCCTGAAAGAAATGTTAAGAAAATCTTTCAGAGAATAGAAAGCAAATAGAAATACAAAATCTATGTAAAGAAAGGAGGAGTGTTATAGAGGAATAACAGGAGGTAAAGTAAAATACTTTAGTTTTCTTATTTTTAAATAAAGTAATAAATAATTGTTCAAAGTAATAATAATTGCAATGTACTGAGTTATTATAGCATATGCTCTAGTGAAAAGAACAGCAGCATTTTTGTAAGGAAGGAAACAGGAACTGGGACTATTTGGGTGTAACCTCATGGGCCTTCTGCAATCTAAGGACTCATTCTATGAGGCCTGTAATACTTTAATGCCAACACCAGATAACAACATCACAAGAAAGGGAAATCACAGACCAATAACTCTCATGAACATTGATGCAAAAAAATGAAATATTGACAGAATCAAATCCCACAATGTAAAAAAAGAGCTAAATGCTGCAACCTAGTAATATTTATTCCAAATCTTGTTCAACATTCAAAAATCCATTAATGTAAATTAACATATCAATAGGATAAAAATAAAAATCATATGATCATATTAATAGATGCAGAAAAGCATTTGTCAAAAATCTAATAACTCTTTTATGATAAAAATAAAACAACTTCAGTAAGCTTTTAACAGAGAAAATTTCCTAAAATTGATAAATAACACCTATAAAAATACCTTTAGCTATAATCATACTTACTTTTTCTGAAGGCTATTTCATAGACCTAAGGTTTGCAATGAGTTTTTTGATGTAATACCAAAAGCATGATTCAAGAAAGAAAAAAATTGAGAGGTAAGATGTTACTTAAATTTTAAAAGTTTCTGCTCAGTAAAGACACTATTGTGACAATGAAAAGACATGTCACATTCTGGGAGAAAATATTTGCAATACAAATATCTCATAAGAAACATATCAAAAATATATATAAAGAATATATAGTACTTAACAATAAGAAACCAAACAGGGCTAGATTTGTGGTGTATCAGCTTAAATTGCCACCTGAGAAGTTGGCATCCCATATGTGGGCTGATTCATGCCCCAGGTGCTCCACTTCCAAATCCAGCTCACTACTGCTATGCTCCTGGGAAAGCAGCAGATAATGTCCTAGGTACTTGAGTTCCTGCCACCCACATGGAAAACCCAGAAAAACCTCCTGGCCTCTGGCTTCAACCTGGCCTGGCCCTGGCTTTTGAGGCCTTTTGGGGAGTGAACCAGAGGATGGAAAACCTTTTTCTCTCTGTCTTTCCGTCTCTCTCTGTAACTATGCCTTTCAAATAAATAAATAAATCTTTTTTTAAAAAAAGAGGAAAGCAGACAATTCAATTTAGAACTGGAGGAAAAATGCATGAATAGACACCTCACCAAGAAAATATTCATATATGACAAAGAAGTGTATGAAAAGATGCTGACCATGATTTTTTAAGCAGTTAAACAAAAAAAAAAAAAAAATTAGAAGAGCAATGACATATCACTACACCACTATTAGAATAGCCAAACATGGAAAACACATTACCAAATGCTGGTGAGGACGTGGAGCAATAGGAAATCTGCTAAAGGGAGTGCAACCTGGTACCATGATTCTGAAATACAGTGTGATGATTCCTTATAAGGCTCAAGATAGTCTTACTATTAGATTTGGCAAATATTCTCCTACATATTTAACAATTTGTTGGAAATCTTATGCCTGCATAAAGATACACAGAAATTAATAGAATTTTTTCACATTTGCCTAATGCTGAAAGTACCAAGATATCATTCAATAGATGGATGGATAAAGAAACTAATGCATCTATAAAAAGGACTATGACAAGGTAATAAACATAAATGAGTTATTAAACCACAGAAATGTATGGAAAACTCTTCTATACACATTAATAAGTGAAAGAAGCCACTCTATACTTTCATGATCACAACATTCTGGAAAAGATAAAGCTACATGGTATTATGAACTGAATTGTGTCTCAGACACAAGTGTTGGTGAGGACATAGAGAAACCGGAATCTCCATGCATCAGTAATGTAAAATGGTTCAGCCACTTTGGAAAATAGTCTGACAGTTCCTCAAAAATTAAAGAGGTTCCATATGGTTTAAAAATTCCATTCCCATCTGTATGTTCAAGTGAATCAAAAACACATTTTTGTACAGCAATATTCATAGTAACATTAAACATAAGAGCCAAAAAGTGGAAACAACCCAAATGTCCATCAACAAATGAATGAGAAAATGAAATGTGGTATATCCTTATAATGGATTATTATTTGGTCATGAAAATGAGTGAAGTACTGATACTCATCCCAGTGTGGATGAACCTGGAAAGCATGTTATGCTAATTAGGAAACAAGATAGAAACTCTAACATGTTATGTGTTCTTACTTTTATGAAATGTCTAAAATAGACAAATTTCTAAATAAAGAAAGTAGATTCATGGGGCTGGGAATCAGGGTTTAAGCATGCAAGTAAGAGCTAACAGGTACTTGGCCTCTTTTTAGTGCAGCAAAAATTTTGAAAAATGGGGGAATTGAAGCTTTTATCACATCTCAACATTTAAGCTTTTATATGCAGGCTACAGTTACAGCATTTCTCAATTCAGAGCCCAATATCCCCATGTGGCTGTGCAATTCTGTGTTAGTACAACACCAGACCCTTGCCATTTGAGGACCAACAGGAACATCAACATCACTGGGGAACTCATCAGAAACATGGAATCTTGGGCCCTGGCTGAGACCTACTGCATCAGAATCTGCATTTTAACAAGATCCTCCGGTGATTTTTTTTTTTTTTTTTACGCACTCTCAAATTTGAGAAGAGCTGACTGTGATACTCTTACTGGCAGCTAATCCTGCTGAGTTCCTCTGACTGCTCAACAGAGACAGGATCATTCCTCAGTTAGATCTAAATTATCTTCTACTCACCTCTCACCCCACATGTCCGAATCCAATCTGGTGATTTGCCCCTAATTGCTCCTTAGACTTTAGTCCACCCCTGGCTGAAAGTACCAGTTCAGGATTATTCTAAGCTCGAGGTCACTGACTAAATTTAATGGCAATCTCTTTGTGGTTGTAAATCTGCTAGGGATGACAGTTTTGAAAACCATCCAACTTTGCTTACCCACAGCTCTCTCTCCTGCCATCAGGATGCTGGGGAAGAACAGACACTTTATCCATAGAAGATACAAAGCGTTCAGCAAACTAGGGCAAATGTGGGTCAGATGTTTTCTATGTTAATGGAAGGAATGTGGGCTAATTTTGCAAACAGTTCCTGACTTCTACTCCCTTCCCCTGATAGGACAAAAAAAAAAAAAAAAAAAAAAAAAAAAAAAAAAAAAAAAAAAAAACAGAGGTCCACAGTGCATCACGTTTGTTTTTTATTTATATTTATACTTTAATTTCACTTAGAACAAACTGTGATGTATTTTTCAAGGACATTCATTCATTACTCATTACAAACTATTCTAAAGAAGTTTATAATACAGTTTCATGTTTACTGGGCAGCAATTGTATCTCTAAAGGACACCAGGCTCTTATTCTCTTCCTGTCATATAGATAGGAAATTTCAAACAAACAAAAGAAGGTTGATAGCGTTGGAGAGTTTCTTTCTTAAATTTTTGTGTTCTAAACTCTAATTTTTCAGTGTTTTTTTAAATATCTTGAAAATACAGAATATTAAGACTACATTAAACATCATAATTTAACTAAAAGCCTTGATATCAACCTTATCTTTATCCTCAATGTATTGATATACATAAAATCAAAATATACCAAGAGTACTGTAAATATATTCATTCTTCATCCACACACAGAGAGCTTCTCTTATGAAATAACCTTGCCAAAGGAAGTGAAGTATACAGAAATGCCTGAGATGTGTGTCCTGTCTCCCAATGTGGTATGTTAAGAATGTATTCCAATGTCATATATGAAGAATATACACATAACACAATAGATACAGAAATATGGGAGAAAGTTATAGTACTGCTTAAATTATTGATTGATTTGATTGAATGATATGAGAGTCAAGAGACAGACAGGGTTCTCCCATCCACTGACTCGCTCCCCAGTTGCTTGGGACACACCCTGGCTCAGACTGAAGTTTGAAGCCAGAAAATCAATCTAGGTCTCTTATGTGGGTGACAGGAACCCAATCTCTTGATCTATCACCACTGCCTTCCAAGGTTTGCTTTAGCAGGAAGATTAAGTCAAGTGCAGAGTGGAGCCAAGTATTAAACTCAGGCACTTTGATATCAGATGCAAGAATCCCAAGCAATGTCTTAACTACTAGGGCAAAATCCCATCAGTAATAAAGTTAAGAGAGAGAGAGAGAGGAATTATCAAGGCTGAATTTGAAGTCATATCTTCTTAAAACAAACACCATGCTTTAAATTACAGAAGTTGAAGCTTTTAGGGGTAATTATGGTTGCAATAGGCCACATTCACTGAAGACTTTTCTAGATACTTACACATCTTCTGGGAGAAACTAACTTTTGACTAAAAAAAACCTCAGGAACTGAGCTAAGCAAACCTGTTATATTTTAATATGTGTGGTTACGATTCACATAAATAACACAAGCATCTCTTTAGGTTTCTTTGTTTAGGTTTGCCTTCTCATAAAAATAATGTAATGCTGAAACAAATTGATTTTTTTCAAGCCTTCAGATGTATTTATCTTTTTTGTTCTTATAATGTTGGGCATTATTTTGGCAGATAATAAAAACAGAAAATGTTCCGTTTACCATTTAGGCAGCTGTGGGCTCTTTGCTTTGCTTTCCTATTAATGAATAAGCACTTCCTTTAGCAAAGAATGGAACTGAAGTTACCATTTAACTGATAAAGTAGAAATCTTGAATTAAAAAAATGTATCTGAGTGGGAAGAGAAATGCCCTCAAGAAGTGTATAATAATTATGCATCTCACGTAGACACAGCCTTCCCTGCACCTGTTTTCAGAAGGGAAGAATTCCAGGTCATATACAATGAATAAACTTCACTTTTCCAGTTGATTGTTTCTAAATGTAGCTCAACATAATGGATCCTCACAGTGTGTATTTTCCTTTCAACAAAACACAAAAATCTGTATCTATTTTGTTTTTCATGTACAATCGTCACTTCAGAATATGTGTATATATTTTTTCTTAAGTTTCACTATTAACCATACTATTAACTCTCTCTCTCTTCCTGTTCCCCTGCACTCCCTCACCTATCAAGAACCCTGTCTAGTCACTGCCACTTCTTGTTGAAGCCATCAGTTGTTTTTGTAATCTATGTGTCAGGTGGGAGGCAGGGCAAGTACCCCTCTGCTTAAATCAATGGCAAGTTCAGCACTATATTTAAGGTTACCCTCACCTTGTTCCTTCAGAATATAGGTTGAAAGATCTTTGCATTTGCAAAATGCTGTATCCACAAAAAGAAATGGTGTCAAAAAGGGAAATTATCTTATTTGTCTAAAACCTTGATTAGTTGAAATGTCTGCCACTGGCAGTTTGAAAGATGTTATCAATAAATGAGGAGTTCCAGGCTCTACTCTAAAATGTGCCTGCAGCCCGGAACTTTTAATATTTATAGGGCATGACCTCCAACTGTCAATTATCGCTTATTTTCCACAAAGCTATTTTTGGGGCAAATGCCAATTGCCTGCTGAGACAAGAAGACAATAGGCTCTGGATTCAATATTGTGCTGGCAGTGAATGGAGATTTTACCTACATAGGGACAGACATCACTGGTGATCACTGATGGACAACTCCGGTGCACTTTGTCACAAACTGGAGATGTTACCAAGATGTTATAGCCCACCAATAACAAGGACTTGTTCCATCCTAAAAAGCAATCATATCACTTACCAAACACAGCTTTTCAGAAAGGTCCAAAAGATCACACTTTACAGTTATACAAGTGGTTAAAACAATATAACTGAAAAAGAGGGAATCCTCCCAAATTATTTCTATGAAGCCAGCATCACCTTAATCCCTAGCTGGAAAAAGATGAAGCATTGAAAGAAAATTATAGACCAGAATCCCTGATGAACATAGATGCAAAAATCCTCAATAAAATTCTGGCCAATAGAATGCAATAACACATTAGAAAGATCATCCACCCAGACCAAGTGGGATTTATCCCTGGTATGGGATGCTTCCATGTTCACAAATCAATCAATGTGATACACCACATTAACAAACTGCAGAGGAAAAATACATATGGTTATCTCAATAGATGCAGAGAAAGCATTTGATAAAATATAACACCTTTCATAATGAAAACTATAAGCAAATTGGGTATGGAAGGAACATTCCTCAATACAATCAAAGCAATTTATGAAAAACCCACAGCCAGCATCCTATTGAATGGGGAAAAGTTGGAAGCATTTCTACTGAGATCTGTTACCAGATAGGGATACCCACTCTCACCACAGCTGTTCAATATAGTTCTGGAAGTTTTAGCCAGAGCCATTAGGCAAGAAAAAGAAATTAAAGGGATACAAATTGGGAAGGAAGAAGTCCAACTATCCCTCTTTGCAGATGATATGATTCTTTATTTAGGGGATCCAAAGAACTAAACTAAGAGACTATTGGAACTCATAGAAGAGTTTGGCAAAGTAGCAGAATATAAAAGCAATGTACAAAAGTCAACAGCTATTGTATACACAGGCAATGCCACGGATGAGAAAGAACTGCTAAGATCAATCCCATTCACAATAGCTACAAAAACAATCAAATACCTTGGAATAAACTTAAACAAGGACATTAAAGATCTCTACGATGAAAATTACAAAATCCTAAAGAAAGAAATAGAAGAAGATACCAAAAAATTGAAAAATCTTCCATGCTCATGGATTGGAAGAATCAATATCATCAAAATGTCCATTCTCCCAAAAGCAATTTATAGATTCAATGCAATACCAATCAAGATACTGAAGACATTCTTCTCAGATCTGGAAAAAAATGATGCTGAAATTCATATGGAGGCACAGGAGACCTTGAATAGCTAAAACAATCTTGTACAACAAAAAGAAAGTCGGAGGCATCTCAATACCAGATTTCAGGACATACTACAGGGCAGTTGTAATCAAAACAGCATGGTACTGGTACAGAAACAGATGGATAGACCAATGGAACAGAATTGAAACACCAGAAATCAATCCAAACATCCACAGCCAACTTATATTTGATCAAGGATCTAAAACCAATTCCTGGAGCAAGGACAGTCTATTCAACAAGTGGTGCTGGGAAAACTGGATTTCCACATGCAGAAGCATGAAGCAAGACCCCTACCTTACACCTTACACAAAAGTCCACTCAACATACATTAAAGATCAAAATCTATGACCTGACACCATCAAATTATTAGAGAACATTGGAGAAACCCTGCAAGATATAGGTACCGGCAAAGACTTCTTGGAAAAGACCCTGGAGGCACAGGCAGTAAAAGCCAAAATTAACATTTGGGATTGCATCAAATTGAGAAGTTTCTGTTCTTCAAAAGAAACAGTCAGGAAAGTGAAGAGACAACCGACAGAATGGGAAAATATATTTGCAAATTATGCAACAGATAAAGGGTTAATAACTAGAATCTACAAAGAAATCAAGAAACTCCACAACAACAAAACAAACAACCCACTTAAGAGATGGGTCAAGGACCTCAATAGACATTTTTCAAAAGAGGAAATCCAAATGGCCAACAAGCACATGAAAAAATATTCAGGATCACTAACCATCAGGGAAATGCAAATCAAAACCACAACGAAGTTTCACCTCACCTCAGTTAGAATGGCACACATACAGAAATCTACCAACAGCAGATGCTGGCAAGGATGTGGGGGAAAAGGGGCACTAACCCACTGTTGGTGAGAATGCAAACTGGTAAAGCCACTATGGAAGTCAGTCAAGATTCCTCAGAAACCTGAATATAACTCTACCATACAACCCAGCCATCCCACTCCTTGGAATTTACCCAAAAGAAATTGAATTGGCAAATAAAAGAGCCTTCTGCACCTCAACGTTTATTGCAGCTCAATTCACAATAGCTAAGACCTGGAATCAACCTAAATGCCCATCAACAGTTGACTGGATAAAGAAATTATGGGACATGTACTCTATAGAATACTATACAGCAGTCAAAAACAATGAAATCTGGTGATTTGCAACAAAATGGAGGAATCTGGAAAACATCATGCTGAGTGAAATAAGCCAGTCCCAAAGGGACAAATATCATATGTTCTCCCTGATCAGTGACAACTAACCAAGCACCAAAAAGGAAACCTGTTGAAGTGAAATGGACACAATGAGAAACAATGACTTGATCAGCCCTTGTCCTGTCGAGGAACAACTTAATACTTTATCTCTTTTAGTATTTTTTTTTTGTTCTACTTAATACTATTGGGTGAACTCTTTAATTAACACAGAAGTAATCTTAGGTGTTGAAATTTAACTGAAAAGTGATCCTTATTAAATATAAGAGTGGGAATAAGAGAGGGAGGAGATGTACAGTTCAGCACATGTTCAATCTGACTTGCCCCAAATGGTAGAGTTAGAAATGTGCCAGGGGATTCCAATTCAATCTCATCAAGGTTGTATGTACCAATGCCATCTCATAAGTCAAACTGATCAGTTTTAGTTCATAATTGATCATAATGATAGGTTTAAGAATCAAAGGGATCACATAAACAAGACTAGTGTCTGCTAATACTAACTGATAGAATTAAAAAGGAGAGAACGATCCAACATGGGAAGCAGTATACTCAGTAGACCCATAGAGTGGCAGATGTCCTAAACAGCACTCTGGACTCTGGCTTCAGAATCAGCCCTTAAGGCATTTGGATCCAGCTGAAAAGCCCATGAGTATTTCAGGCATGGAAAGCCAAGACACTGTGGGGAAAAAAAAAAAAAATGACCTAAAGGAAAGATCTCTGCGAGTGAGATCCCAGTGGAAACAACGGGTCATCAAAGAAGGAGGTACCTTTCTCTGAAGGGAGGAGAGAACTTCCACTTTGACTATGGCCTTGTCTAAGTAAGATTGGAGTTGGTGAATTCAAAAGGCTTCCATAGCCTTGGCAACTCATGCAAGAGCCTCGGGTGATTACTGACGCCATAAACAAGAGTGTCAATTGTTAAACCAACAAGAGGAGTCAATGTGCACTTACTCCCCATGTAGGATCTCAGTCCTTAATGTGTTGTACTATGTGAATTAATGGTATAACTAGTACTCAAACAGTATTTTACACTTTGTGTTTCTATGTGGGTGCAAACTGTTGAAATCTTTACTTAGTATGCACTAAATTGATCTTCTGTATATAAAGAGAATTGAAAATGAATCTTGATGTGAATGGGATGCAAGAGGGAGCGGGAGATAGGATGGTTGCGGGTGGGAGGGAGGTTATGGGGGGAAAAAGCCACTGTAATCCAAAAACTGTACTTTGGTAATTTATATTTATTAAATAAAAGTTAAAAAATATAACTGAAGAAGAGTGTTCAAAATGGAATATTTTGTGAGTCTTTGGGTACTAGGTGTTGCTTCCTTTTTTAAGATGAAAGAATATTGAAGTTTGAAGACAACATCTTTAAAATTGAGGAACGACCTATGATAGATTCACTACTGATCACACAAGAATACTTCAAAATGCTTATGGAAAATTATATGTTTACTTTGGTGCAAAAAATTATTGAAACTCATGCATACTTTTTTAATAATATACATTTTCCATGAAGCTTTGAAGATCACTTGTATACAAATCTAATGCCATCTCCTTCCCATTAGAATTTCCTTAGAAAGCTAATTATTCACATAGTTTAAATACAGTTCATTTCTTCAGTAGTAAAATTACAAGCACTTTTTTCTTTCATTGGCATTGCAAAAACTAAGACTGGCAAAGTGCTCTGCTGAGCAGAACACTTTCATTGCAGAATCAAACACCTGCTATACATCAAAAACATTTTGTTTTCTTAAGAGAATCTAGACTCTCAGCAAAGAAATCAAAAAGCATATGAGGAAATTGGGCTATGTATTCTAAAACAACTTTGTGTTTGTTGGTAATTTAGAAACACAGGCATTTGACCATTACATCAGAAAAAGACCTAGTGGAATATTTGTAACAGGAAATAATTTGACAAATAGAGTAAGTCTTGAGTTCTAAAATCTCATAATGCCTGTGAGTGACTTTGTACTTTACCTCTGTCAATTTTCTGTGACAACTAAAGAGTATTATGTGTTTTGTTTACCTGAGAGTAAGCACTAATTAGAAAACATTTTGCTCTTCCCCATCATTGTTGTCAGAATTATTCTAAAATCACCTACCTTGTATGGCTTTGCATAAAATATTTATACTCTTAGCCTCAGTGTGGTACTAAGTGGGGTGTGAGCCAAGCACAGCACCGAATGTCTGGTCACCTCCAGCTTTGAGTAGCTTGATCCATTTACCCTGTGGGCCCCAGAAATATTATTTTGGCTATGAACCCAAGTGTGCAAGGTTGAGGAAGTTCTGGGCAAGCACTAAAGATGAAGGATATATGGGAGACTAGGTAGAATACATCTTGAAATATGGTTGCTTTCTTCATCTACAACACATAAAAATATCTACACAAGAGGATACTGTGAGAATCGAACTAGTCAATATAAGCAAATCACTTAGAGCGGTCTGATATCAAATGTAGACAGTATTTGATCTCCCTCCCTATTTTGGTGACACTCAGCTCCTACTATACTTGGAATTGCCAGAGTGGTGTATTTTGTGTACTAATGAGTTCAGAGTAGAGGCTGGTCACCAAGACCAAGGGTGATACGAAGATTAGGACTTTCAGCCTCACCCCTCAGTCTCAAGAAGCAGTTAGAACCTGAAGTTTAAGTTGATCCCCAATGCTCAGTGTTGTAATCAATCATACCTACCTTAAAACGTTTCCATAAAAAGCCAAAAAATTGGGCAGGGGGAGGGGGACTTCTGGGTAGCTGATCAGTTGGAGGTTTCTGTAGGGTGACACATGGAGAGGGTATAGAAACTGCACTCTTTGACACATGCCATGCCCTCTTCAACTCTTCATCTGTAACTTTTGTAGTACTCCATATAATAAGCCAATAAATGGGAGTAAAATGTTTCCCTGAGTTCTGTGAACCACCTTAGCAAATTAGTCAAATCCTCAGGGAGGGTATTGAGAACTCCAGTTGATAGTTGGTCAATCAGAAGTTCTGGAAGCCTGGACATGCACTGGCACCTGAAATGAGGGACTGAGCCCTCAATCAGTGGTGTCCGTTTCTGTCTCCAGGTAAACAGTGTCAGAATTGCACTGAACCAGTAGACACTCCACTGAGTAAATTGAATTACTTGCTTGGTGTGCTCAAGGGGGAAGCCCCACACACTGGGACACAGAAGAATTCTATATTGATTGTGTTGTGAAAGTACAGGACAAACTGAGTTTGTTTTTTCCTATATCTTCAGAATAAGAATTCAGTGACATTCTTAGTGAATAAGAATCTAAGCAAAGCACTTGGCACATAGTAGGATTTTTGTGTGGAATCTGTTGTAAAAATTGTGGGGAGCAACCCGGACTAGACTAAGTTACTGGAATTAAGACTTATTCTATGCATCTGCTCTCCCACAATATGGCGCTGAGAAGGGGGAAACAGCTTCTATACAGCTGCCTCCAGTTCAACCAATAAACTGTAGGACCTACTCCTGATTGGAGGAAAGCAGCGTACTCGGCGTGTGGGTAGCAGAGTTGGGATTGGTGGAAGAGGACTATAAAGGAGGAGAGAGACAACATGCACCAGGAACATCTAAGGGGAACATCTATCTGAAGGAACACCTGTGCAGCACCCGAGAGAGCTGGCCGGCGGTGTGCCGCTCCCCCGCGGAAGTGGGGAATGTGGCAGGGGGAACCGCCCTTCCACGGAGGTGGAAGGATCGGTAGCCAACCAGGGAAGAACCAGCAGCAAACCCGGGGAGGGCCGAGCAGCAAAAGAACAGCACAGGGTCCTGTGTCGTTCCTCCACGAAGAGGGGGAGCGACAAAAATGACTCAGGACCCCAAAAACTAGATACTATTTAAAAGGATAAAAGGATATCTGAAGGAATAAGGATATCAAAGGAGTAAGGAAATTAAATTGCACACTACTATGAATTAATTATATAATATACTTAATACTCATTACCACATTCAAATGGCCCTGGAATGGAGATAGTATATTCTCCATTCTACAAATGTGATAATGAAAACACAGAGAATTGAAGTGACTTGCCCAAATGCCTACACACACAAAACGGATTTTTGCAGTGTAGCTGGAAACATGCTTCACACCATATAAATTCAACATATAACACTAAGAATGTCTATCTTGGTGATCCCTTTTCAAATTTGCGGGACTGACTGCAACTCTCATCAGATATATTTTGGCCGTGAGTTAAGGTGTCCTTGGAGTAACTTGGTGATCTCCATTAACCTTGTAGATGAAGCAAAAATCAGCTCCTGGAGAAAAGGCTGCAGGACAGACAAGCCAAACATGTCCATGACCTAAAAAACACATGCTAAATACTTTATAGAGATAGTTGGTGGTTATAAGATTTTGCCTTCATTCAATCGCTCAACAAACTTTTGAGGGTTGGGAGTGGGCAAAGTCTTTATAATAATTGGCTTGTTTGCCTTAAGAAAAAAGGTATGGGAGGGCAGGCGCCGTGGCATACTAGGCTAATCCTCTGCGTTGGCATCCCATATGGACACCGGTTCTAGACCCGGCTGCTCCTCTTCCAGTCCAACTCTCTGCTATGGCCTGGAATAGCAGTAGAGGATGGCCCAAGTGCTTGGGTCCCGGCACCCGCATGGGAGACCAGGAAGAAGCACCTGGCTCCTGACTTCGGATTGGCGCAGCTTCAGCAATTGCGGCCATTTGGAGAGTGAACCAATGGAAGGAAGACCTTTCTCTCTGTCTCTCTCTCTCTCTCACTGTCTGTAACTCTACCTGTCAAATAAATAAATAAAATGTTAAAAAAAGAAAAAAGGTATAGAATACTTACTGAAAGGCTTACAAAATCAAGGGCAGTTTTGAAGAACTACACTTCAAAAAGGTAAGGAACTTCAGATTTAGCCACATCCTCTTCTTTAAATGGGTCTAGCAGATCAAATTTTTGAAAGAAAGAATTCATTGGTACAATCTGAGTTTTGTTCTGATTCTCTGACCAGTTGTTTGGGTTAGAATATACAATTAAGAACCTAAATCCACCAGGATACATTGTATAGCAGTGCAGAGCAAGCAAATGTACAGTGGCTGTTATCAGATAAAATGTAGAAAAGGTACAGCACAATTAAAACCAGTAGAAACGGTAGGTGTTGACTCACCAGTTAAGATGCCCATGTTCCATATTGGAGTACTTGTGTTCAAGTCCAAGTTCTAGCTTCTGACTGCAGCCTCCTAATGCAGACCCTGGGAGGCAGTGGTGATGGCACACATAACTGGATTCCTGCCACCCACATGGGAGACCAGGATTGAATTTTCAGATCCCAGCTTTGGCTCAACCCAGCTTACCTATTGCAGGCACATGGGAAGTGAACTGAAAGGTGAAAGCTCGCCCTCCCCCACCTCTTCTTCCATCTCAAGTAAATAAACATTTTTTAAAAGAAGTGAGTAGGAAGAGTTAGACTTTGGGTTAGAAATACAAGAATAAATATTATCTTCTTCTGTCTCTCTCTCAAAAAGTATTATTATGACTTAGATTTGAAGGTTAAGTAGTATTTCCTCAGATGAAGATTGAAGGAGAGTATAATATTCATTGTATTTTTAAATTAAGTATTTATTTATCTAATAATCAGAGAGACAGAGAGTGTGTCCACCTATTGGTTCACTTCTTAACAGCTAGACCTGGGCTGGGGCTAGGCCAGGGTCAAAGCTGGGAGCCACAAATGCAATTCAGCCTCCCATGTGGTAGGATACCAGTTATGTCAACCATCACCACTACCTTCCAGGTTCTGCATTGGCAGGAGCTAGACAGTAATTGAACCCATGTACTCAAATGTGGGACACAGGCATCTCAACCACTAGGCTAAATGCCCCCTCTAACATCTTTATTTGATGTCAGATTTGAAAAGACTAATTCTTCATTTGAGGTTTGCCATGAATTTCTTATGCATTTTATATCTTAAATAAATATTTAGTCCTTTCTTCTGTGACTGAAAATAAATTATACAGAAACACGAATTTTCTTTCCCACACATGGCAAGGATCAAGACCAAAGTTACAGTTTTGAAAAGGCAATTATATTTCCAGTGAATTAAGTAACACTCTGTATCAAACACCTACATCACCCCAGAACCTGTTGAATGAAAATGTGCATATTTTATTCATAAAGGTCAACTAATTAACAAGACTGAATTTTCACAAAACAAAATTTAAAAGCCAATTATTCTAAGTGATAGAAAGCCAACTGTTATATATTTAATGTATGGGGTTATCCAGCCAAGGAAGAAAGTGGGGGCAGGGGAAAAAGAAGGAAGCATTATAACATTTCTACAGGAATCCCTAGATGGGTTCCCAAGGGATAATCAGTTTTATTAGCTCATAGTCAATTATTAAAACTCTAATTCTAATAATATTGTGAAAGAGTGAACCATGGGATAGGAATGTTTTCCAAACACGGTACACAGAAACAAGAAATAGTTATTACTGTAACAAACATGATAAAGGGCCGGAGCTGTGGCTCAGTTGGCTAATCCTCCACCTGTGGCACCAGCATCCCATATGGGTGCCGGTTTCTAGTCCCAGTTGCTCCTCTTCCAGTCCAGCTCTCTGCTGTGGCCCAGGAAGGCAGTGGAGGATGGCCCAAGTGCTAGGGCCCCTGCACCCTCATGGAAGACCAGGAGAAAGCACCTGGCTCCTGGCTTCAGATAGGTGTAGCGGTCATTTGGGGGGTGAACCAACAGAAGGAAGGCCTTTCTCTCTGTCTCTTTCTCTCACTGTCTAACTCTACCTGTCAAAATTAAAAAAAAAAAAACATGATAAAACCATTATTGGCAAACAACTTAATTAGGAGGGAAATTTTAGAGTATAAAATAAATACATTAGGAGAACCTAGTGTACAATAATCCACAAATGGTCAAAAGTGGAATGATGATTAGACTGAAGAGACTCAAACAAACCCAGGATTATGCAGAGTGTAGTTTATATGGTGTTGAGCAGAGGGCTGGAGGGACTTGTCCACAGAAGTATAGTCTGGAGTAATCACAAGATAGATGGATCCCCATACTACTGAGCAGTAGGAAAGGATTCACTCACTAAGCTAGATAGAGATGGCCCCATGGCCTACCTACATGTAATCAAACATAATTCAGAAATATTAACAGATCAGGCATTAGTTACAAGACTTAAGCTTCAGTTCCCAGTACAGGATTCTTGATAGACTGCCTTAAAGACTTTGTTTAACCCATTGGTTTTGGATGAGTGCTAGGGTCACCTAGTAGGCAAGAGAGTGGTTATAATCAAGATAGTGCCATCATGTCCAGCTGAATATCTACATTCCACTCCTCCTAACCAGCTCTTACAACCTCTGTGTCCCTTTCTTCTGTGATATGATGTTTTAACATTGTTTCTATAGCATGTACAGGAAGAATATTTTGTGGAAATTGATCACTCATTGGTCTCACCTGGAGGCAGGTACAAAGATGGCCCACTATGTCCTGCAAGAGAGCACCATGTTGAAGTGAGATACACAGCAGACCCATAGAATGGCAAATGCCCTAACAGCACTCTGGCCTCATAATCAGCCCTTAAGGCATGCGGATCCAGCTGAAAAGCCCATGAGAGTATTTTAGGCATGGAAAGCCAAGACACTCTGGGGGGAAAAAAAACCTAAATGAAAGATCTCCGTGAGTGACATCCCATTGGAAAGAATGGGTCATCAAAGAAGGAGGTACCTTTCTCTGAAGGGAGGAGAGAACTTCCACTTTGACCATGGCCTTGTCTAAAAATATCAGAGTCAGTGAACTCAGGGGGCTTCCATAGCCTTGGCAGCTCATGACAAGAGCCTAGGGTGATTACTGATGCCATAAACAGGAGTGTCAATTTGTTAAGTCAACAACAGGAGTCACTGTGCACTTACTCCTCATGTAGGATCTTTGTCCTTAGTGTGCTGTACATTGAGATTTAATGCTATAACTAGTACTCAAACAGTATTTTTCACTTTATGTTTCTGTGTGGGAGCAAACTGTTGAAATCTTTACTTAATGTATGCTAAACTGATCTTCTGTATATAAAGAGAATCGAAAATGAATCTTGATGTGAATGGAAGGGGAGAAGGAGTGGGAAAGGGGAGGGTTGCGGGTGGGAGGGACGTTATTGGGGGGGAGCCATTGCAATCCATAAGCTGTACTTTGGAAATTTATATTCATTAAATAAAAGTTAAAAAATAAAAAATAAAAAAATAAAAATGAAAAAAAAAAGAAAAAAAAGAGAGCACCATGTTTTCCAGTTAGCATGACATCATCAACACAATGACAGCAATCAATGCCTATAGGAAACAAGCAGAGGGTGAGGTACCCAGCTGCCAGGTCATGACAAACAGTGGGACTATGCAGATACCCTTGAGGTGAGACCTAGAAAACCCATTGTCTGTCATTCCACATCACGGTGAACTGATCTGTTTCACTACTTGAACAGAGAGGCAAAAAAAAAAAAATATATATATATATATATATATATATCAATGAAGTCTAAAAGAACACGAATAGAACCAAGAGCAGATGTTAGTTTTTCTAGTACTTGTATGGTATGGGGAAAAGCAACATTTGGGAAGCACTACCTTGCTAAATTCTTGATCATCTATAGTCATCCTCCAAGGTCCATCTGGCTTTTTTATTAGTCAGATGGGGCCATTAAAGCACTGTGCACTGGTCATGTTATTCCAACTCTGTCCAATACGATAGTGATCTTTCCTTTTTCTGCATGGCCTCTGGATGACTTTTACTGCCTTTATGGCCTACCTGCCTAAGGAAAGGGAGAGTGACAGGATCCTATTTTGCCTCTCCCCTTAACACAGCCTTTGCCACAATGACTCTTGGCCAATATTCTCCAACAGAGGTTTGCAGTATCTTCCCCAAGAAGATACCAATTCCTAAGATATTTTCTAGGACTGGTAAAATGAACACTACATATGGTGCAGGGGGTACTCACACTATACTTGTTCCATCCTAATATTTTTGCCCCCGCTCCAGGTTGTCATGGATTAGAATGCATTCTGCCCATTTGTCTGGTAGGGAGACTGTTTCCCCACCCCACCCCATCCCACACCTGTTGCTGAGGAACTAATAAATAATGAGAAATAGTGAGTTGCACAGAAGGTCTTTTGTCACCCATTTTGGTCCTCACCTGGGCAACTTTGGTCCTGTCTCAAATCTTGAGGAGTGGGAGGGATCCATCCTGAGTTACTTGCAATGTCTGACCACATGATATTTTCATTTTCTTCCATGGAAGGAAGAAATGGAAGGAGTCAGAACTGTTGGACAGGCTTTAAGTCTTTCCACAGAGCTACCAGCATGGAATTTGATTGTTTATTTTTTCTCAAGAAATGTCAGCAACAAGGAGTTCATGCACATTTGTGTTCTGGCTACCTGGCCTGCTCCCTCATTTTTTTCTTGTTTCTTGTCCTTTTTTTACCCTGTTTAGTGAGAATGCACACTCTGCTCAGTCTCTCCCAAATCAGCTATAACTACCCCAACATCATACACATCCTGTCCAACAACCAAGACAAAGGAAGAGAGAGGCAGACTGTACCATTCTAGAGGAGGGGAACTGTGCTTTATAACAGCTTCTTTTTGATATCAGCAGTGAAACGTGTCTTATTCAGCTGTTCAAAAAACTGGGCATCAATGACCTTTCTCACCCTCAATTTCCATATAATGCCTTGTACTTCATCTGTTCTCCTCCAAAGGGATGTTTGCTCTGGCAAGCACCCCTCATTTGGCCATGCCTCCCTCATCCCCATTATAATCTAGATCATAAAGGAATAATTTCCTTGCCTTTGGCAAACACAGTGCAAATGCTACCCAAGCACTGAGTGGGTTGTGATGCCACCCAGGTTTTCAGCTCTGTTTCCTGCCAAAGAAACATGTAGTCCTGTGTTTCAGAGTTTCGCCCTCCAGGCTGTCAGGCTGTCACAGAACAGTTGTTTGAAAGGTTTTCCAGTATCTCACGTTTTTGCCGAGTTATATTCTTGGATCAGTAAGGTTTTCTGTATGGGAGTGCCCCAGCTTGAACCAGCCACTTCATCTGGTGGACTTCCGCTGCTGCCTATGGGGAAAGACAGAAAAGCATGGTTCATGAGCCCGAGGTTCCTCTTTTTTCATTACCCCACAAGCATCCTCCTCCTCACTCCTTTCCTACCAGGGAATCCAGTATTCTGGCAGTGCACTCAAGTCATAAGACAACAGCCTATATCTGTGGTCTTTCCACATCTTTCACATTTCTACCCCTAGTAACTGGACACCATAACAGACTGATGTCTCTAACTTAGAATCTTGTTCTTCCATCTTCTCTGCCAAGTTGGGAGCCAGGAAGGAGATAGAATTGTGTATATCCATTTATAATAATAAATCTTCCTACAGTCATGTCATTTTCACCTTTGTGTTATCCATCCATAGCTCACCCAACAGTCCACAGTGACCCTGTTACTGCAAATAGCTGACAGTCAAAAAACAATTACTCCAAATCCAAAGGCATTTTGAGGTTTGCTGTCCTTTTGCTCAAATGGGGGAGCCAAAAGTGTCCAGTATATGGGTCACCTTGCCCCACATAGAGGTACATGGCCAGTCTTTGGTTTCTCCCATGGAAACTTCATTCCTCTGGATAATTTTCTTGGTCTCCTGGGTAGCCCATCAATTGTCAGGAAAAGTCAGTACATGAGAACCAACCACCAAAGCCTGGAGAAAATAGCACACAAATCCAGGATTACACAAAGTATAATTTATGGGGGAACTTATGGACAGTAGTAGAGATTAGAGCAGCCACAAGACAGATGGGTTTTTGTACCTCAGAATGGTAGAAAGGGGGTTAAATGCTAAGATAGACAAAGGTGGGCCTTAGCCAGCCAAAGTGTTCCTGAGCTTTCTTAAGAAAAAAGGAAATCAAAAGTACGTCATTGTAAAAATTAAAAGAAAAGTAAAAGAAGAAGGAGGGGGGAAAGTAGAAGTGAGGGAGAGAGGGATGGTAGAGTGGGGAGTATCATTCTACTTTTAAAACTGTGTATATGAAATACATGAAGTTTGTTCCCTTTATTACCCCACCAGCATTACAAGTTTTTTTAAAGTTAAAAAAAAATAAGACTGGGGTGTAAATTTTTTTAAAGTTAAAAAAATAAAATAAGAATGGGGTGGAAAACTTTTTTAAAAAATAAGCAAATATTAACAGATCAGTCATCAATTACGGGAGATTCCAGGCATCACTTCCTGGCAAGTGATGCTTGGTAGCCTGCCTTAATGGCTTTGTTTATCCTGTGGGTTTGGAATGAGTGCCAGGTCACCTAGTAGGCAAGATGACCCACCAAGAGAATGCCCAGGATGGCTGCAGCCATGTCAGGCTGCCTCCCACCAAAAGGAATCTTTTTCTGTTTTTCCCAAATGTGAGCAATTTTCCTCACAGAATTACAGTCACACAAATACACACACGCCCCTTCTCAAGTTGGGCGTCAAGAGTAATACCAGGGGCTGGCATTGTGTGTAGTCAGTGGGTAAAGCACTCACTTGCAGGACTGACATCCCGTATTGGAGCTCCGGTTCTAATCCCAGCTAATTTGCTTTTGATCCAGCTCCCTGCTAATGCACCTGGAAAATAGTAGATGATGGTCCAAGCACCTGGGGCTTTGCCACCCATGTGGGAGACTCAGATGGAGTTCTGAGCTCTTTGGCTTCAGCTTGGTACAGCCTCAGCCACTGTGGCCATTTGGGGAGTGAACCAGCAGATGGCAGATATCTCTCTCATTCCCTGTCTCTCTCCCTCTCTGTTTTTATGACTCTGCCTTTCAGATAAATATATCTTAAAGAGAGCGACTGTTCCTGTCTTTTTAAAATGAGCAATGTGTAAAGGCAATATTCTTTTAAACTAGAGAACCTATTCTCAAACTCACACTCAAAATTATGGTGACATTAAATTTACTGAATGCAAGTCTGATTGAGTCACTTCACTGATTGAAAATATTTAATGGCTTTTTGTTTTTTACAGAATCAATGTTGATGCCTTAGGTCAATCTCCCTTCAAACAGGATCTGAGACCTGTGATTTATTGGGGTGCGAGATGAAGGAGGATGAGGGAAGCAGAGTGGAACAGGTAGAAAGAGCTAAGTAAAGATGCAGGCTCAGCTGAAGTCCAGCCTCAGCCGATTCCACAGGGAGTGGTGGACCATCAGCAGCAGCAAGGAGCAGGCTTTCCTGTCCCCAGCTCAGTCAGCTTTTGGCTGCAGCCTGCCCTAGATGAGGACTATCTCTTCTCAGGCAATTCTGGGTGAGGTGGCTCCTCCAAATTGAGGGAGAGGCTCTGGAGAAGGAAGCAATTAGTCGACACTCACAGCAGCTGGAGGAAGAACACACCAGCCAGGCAAAGAGGATCTGGGCACCAACAGATCTTCTGTACCTTTGTAATCCAGCTTCAAGCTACCTTGCTGTCCTTCACTCCCCTTTCTCCCTTCAAGTACTCAGTCTTTGACCGGGGGTCAATGTACCACAACAGAGTATGCCTGTTTGCAGAGTTAACTGCATAGTTTGTTCACTCAGAACGACACCCCATTTCCCTCTTCTGCTTTGGAAGCTCTATTATATTATTTAAAAGCAAGCATAAGTGTTTGTCTCTCACTCAAGTCTCCTTTTGTCCCTAGACAAGGTCAACCATCATTTCTTTTTCCTACCATTTAAAGGCATTTGTATAATTTGCCCCTATGGCTCTGCACACCAGTTTAGAGACTTACAAAATGAGTTAGCTTCCCTGGTTAACGCATTAAGATTCACGAGGACAGGGATTGCATGTGGCTTTCCCTCTATCCCCAGTATTTAAAACAGGGTCTGGAGTATAGTGGGTGCTCTGTGACTGATACATGACCAAATTGTGAGAACAATACTTTTCTTTGCAGAAGAACAAAGTCATTGCTTCCAGGTCTGCTTTCTGTTTAAAACAATCAATCTCAGTGAGCTGTGTCCCTGAATCAGCCTGAGTAAGCAGCCTGTTTAGTCATAACCTGAGAGGCTTTTAGCTAAAATGTTCATTGTCCATTCAGGGACACAGACCATGCAAATAATTACAAGAGGACAATAAAAGGACTGTGATCAAGCAAATGCTATTTCAAATACTAGAGCTCCCTAGCCTAAGCCACTGGATTTAATTTTCTTCAAGAACAAAAGTTAGGAATCTAAAAGAGGGCTCCAATATGAAAGTATAGAGGTCAGACTCAGCTTTGCCTCTTAAATCTTACTAGATACAATGATCCTACTCAATTCGATGATCTTCTCATAGACAATCTTAAGTCCCTCCCATCCATTATGAGAGAAATTTAAAATGTTTGACAATTTTTATGTATAACCTACATAATGAAAAAATATTCATCATGATTAACAAATTATTAATCACAAATTAATTTATGCAAAGTGAGCACACCTTGTATTGTGTGCTCACTTGTATTGTATTGGTCTATCTTCTGTTGACATGACAAAATACCCAAGGTGGAAACTTTGTAAAGATGAAGATTTTATTTAGCTCAGAGGTCTGGAGGTTCAAGAAAATGGTGCCAGAAACCTGGTGAGAGCCCTCTTGGCAGTGTCACAACACAGTGGGTGGTGCCCTGATAGGAGCAAGGGTGTGTGAGAGAGAGATCATGCAGTGAGAAAGGAAGCCAGAGATTCAGGGGTCAGGCTTGCTCTTTTCATAACAACTCATCTTCACAAGAAATAACTCACTCTGCAGACCAACAATTAATCCCTTATGACCCCGTGACCTAATTCCAACCCCCTTTGTCCCACCTCTGAAACTTATCACCATCTCCCAACATCACCACATTAAGGGTGAGGGCTCCAGCACGTAAATCCTTGGGGGCAGCTTCAAACCGTAACCAAATCATAGCACCCACATTACCAACACCCTGATCAAGAAGCAGAACAATGGGGCAGACATTGGGCTTAGCTGTTAAGACACCATTTGCAACACCCATATCCCATTCCAGGGTGTCCTGGTTCTAGTCTTGACTCCAATGTCAATTCCAACTTCCTGCCAACATAAACCCTGGGAGGTAGCAGATCAAGTAGTTGGGTCCCTACCACTGACATGGGATGAGTTTCCAGCTCCTGACCAGCCTGGCCCAGGCCCAGCCACTGCAAGCATTTGAGAAATAAACCAGCTGATTTGAGATCTCTCCCTGCCTCTCTAATAAATAAATAAATAAATATTTTTTTAAAAAAAAAAACTAGAACATCAAGTAACCCAGAAGCTTCTCATGTCCTGTGCAGTCACTATTTTCCCAAAAGCTACCAGTAGCCTGACATGGATTAGTTCAGCTGCTTTAGGGAAAAGGAGACTCATAAAGGAGGCACATTTTTCCTTTTTTTGATTTATATTATCTTAAATAGAAAAATCATAATTGTATATATTTTTCAGTACAGTATGCTTTGATCTACATACAATGTAAGGTGATTGAATCAAGCTAATTAATAAATTTATCATCTCTTCCTTGATTTTTATGCTGATATGTTTGAAATTAACTATCAGCTAATTGTGGAATTCACAATACAGCATTTTTTATTATGCTCCTTTTGGTGTGCCATAAATCAAGACTTCTTCCCCCTTCTGTCTGAAACTTTGTAGGGGGAGACACTTTTGTATCTGTCTTCTTTCACTCAATATTATGTTCAAGAGATCCACCAGTATTATAGTATAGAGTTGTAAATCATTCATTCTCATTACCCAGTTTTTGAATATGCCACACATAATCTACCAAACTACTATTGGTGAACATTTGGAATGTTTTCATTTTGGGACCATTAAAAGCTGTGATGCTATGAAAATTCTTACACATATCAACCAGTGAACATATTACATTTATCTATTGAATTCATTTCTAGGAATAGAATTACCAGGTCAGAAGTAATACTCATCTTTAGCTTTTGTAGATACTGCCAAAGAGTTTTCCAAAATAACACCAATCTGAATCTAGATTTTCATAACTGAGAATTTCATTGCACAGATCTACATATGCATTCTTGCTAACAACACAATTTGGATGACCATATGTGTAAGAGACAAAATGATTATCAAGGGCTCATTCATTCTGTATCACTAAAGGTAAATTGATCAATGTGAAGATTGAGAACACATTTTGGGCCAGTTATCTACTACATATTTTTCCCTGGGTCAATTGGAGCACATGAATTTCTACCTCACCTTCACTTTTTTTTCTTTGTTTACAAATATTCACTCCACTTACAGGATATTTTTATTTTTTTGCAAGAGTACTACATACCAATAGAAATCTGTGGTCTTAAAGTCTTATTATGTTAGCAGGAAATAGCTTATGTCCTGTAGCTGAGAACCATGCTATGAGAAAATTGATGGTAAGTCTGTTAAGTTTCCATGGATATAAAGAAAAACTTAGAGGAAAAAAAAAAGAGGAAAGGGGTTTATAAATATTTTAAACTTATGTTTCCTCTGTTCTAGCATAAATTTCATTAAGTCCAGGATTATAGTTAACTGCTGCTACCAAAGCATCCTGACACAGAATAATTCTCCAGCAACATTTTGTGGACTTGATTGTTCATGAAATTCATCACAGTAAGTAACTCCTGTGCATTTAGGGGATAATTCTTATATGTGGATGAGTTAGTGGATGGACCATCTTGCCTTTATCTCCTGATAGCATGACTTTCACTGATTCTGAATTAGAACCAAGGTCTAGAAATTTCTTTCATATGTCTTGATCCAAACCAATTTGGATCTACATGGAAGCAAGAATGAAACTAAGGTATTAACTCAATCCTAAGAAACTGCAACCAGGTGACAGATTGGTCAATTCTATGTCAAAACTGAATAATGATAAATGAGTGCCCACTGTATGCAAGATGCAGTGCATAGGTTAAATACACTATCTCTAAACTCCCAAAAAAAAAAAAAAAAAAAAACACAAGGAAGCATCATTATTCGTATCACGCAACTGAAAATGAGGCAACCAAGTATCTGTCTAAAACTCTGCCATTAGTAAATGCCAGAGTTGAATGCGAACTTGAGTTTGTTCAATTCCAATCTGCCTGTTCTTTCTGCTATATCTCCGTGCCTCAGAATTACTCATTTGGTATCAGAATGGAAAATTAGGGGGAACAATAAAGCATAACAAAATGTTAAGACTTCTAAGACTGATGCTGGCTTCTCCAAAGTAGCCAAGCCAGTTGGCAATCCCACTGTGATATCAAGGAAGAATGCAGTACCTTTATTAGAGACACTTGGATGGTGTCTGTTTTTTGGTTTGTGATGTGTGCGTGTGTGCACATGCATGCACATGCACACACATATATTAACCAGATATTAAGAGAACAATTTTTTATTACTATCTGTGTCTTCATTGAAAACCACTCTGCACAGACCTTTGGGGAAATGTTTCTTCATCTTTCAAAGGCCAATTTCCATTTTTACTCATACTAAAGGGTTTTTACATGTGTGTGTATGTGATTTGGTTTTCAATAGGAGCTCTCCAAGGCCCCTTCCTTATTTCAGATTTTAAAAAGCTATGATTCTACATCTCATCAAATATAATAGAAAAGTTCAAGTTTAATATATCTTACCAAAATTGCCTTACTGTAGATTATGCCCTTCAGCTATCATTTTAAATTGTAATTTGC
This sequence comes from Oryctolagus cuniculus, assembly GCF_051225735.1. Classification (NCBI taxonomy): domain Eukaryota; kingdom Metazoa; phylum Chordata; class Mammalia; order Lagomorpha; family Leporidae; genus Oryctolagus; species Oryctolagus cuniculus. Next base: position 36,673,061 of record NC_142877.1, read on the forward strand.
AGTTTTGAAATTCTCCCATAAAAGAAGATGTTTTCTTTAGTCAAAATAGAAGTAACTTAATTTTCATTGTCTTGCTAAATTGATCCACTTTCCTCTTCTACTGTTTGAAGGATTCAATCATGAATTGGTCGGATTGCACTGTTTGTCAGGGAAATACATGTCCTCTTTAGGTCTCAGTGAGATGCACTTAAGGTAAAATAGCTATAATTTTGTTATTGTTTTATTATTGAATATAGTTTTTAAGAGACAAAAGGTATTAATTAGCTCAGGTGTCTTTCAATTTAATTCAACTTATGCTTTGGCATGATTATTAAGTGTGATGCATTGGAGACATGAGATAAGACAAAGTTTCTCTTCCCTTAAATAGTTCACAGAAGATCAGGGTTAGAGAAAGTAAGGAGTCTACATCAATAAGCTTAGAACTGATTGAGTACTTTGGAAATGGCATAAGCTTCCTGCTGCATTTCTTTTGACTTAGTTCAATATCAAAGCTCAAAAACTACATTGAAAGAATGGATAACCCTTGATGATGGATACCTGGGGACAGTTTTGTTTTATCCATGTCTTTAGTGAGTTCTAGAAAATTTGAAAACTGAGCATCTTTCATCTGCACTCTCCTCAGATCAACTCTCCTTCATGGGTAAATGTGAAAGGCATCCAGCATTAAAAGGATGAAGCTTTTCCTGCGATATTGCAAAGTCCTTGTAAAAATACTTTTAAGTGTTACATAAATGACAACTTTAAAGACAACAAAATTATTATGGTTGAAGGGAAAGTAAGGCAGATAGAAAGCATATAGATTGGTGTTTACGACATGCAATGAAATTAAATGGAGATGAGAAACACAAACTTGTCAGATACCATTCACATCACTCATTTAAAAATTCACCCAAGGGGAGTTGCAACAACTTGGGAATCCTTGCCCTTGCTCTCTTATAGTGAAACATTTCCTATTGATTAACAGAAGAAAGCTGAATGATACTGACAAAATACAAGGTGGTTCATGAAATAGACATACCCACGTTTGAGAACAGTTGCCATGTGGGTGTATTAATTTGCTTGAGCTGTGGTTGAGTTTCAACCACAGCTCCAGAGGTTGAAGTCTAAGATCAAGATCAAAAAGATCAAGGTCAAGCTCAAGATCAAGCACAGCTGGTATCTGGTGAAATCTCTTCCTGGTTTGCAAAGAGACATCTCTCTTCTGCATGTGACCCTTGTCTGCGTGTGGGAAGACAGAGAAACTGAGAGTGCAACCTGTATTATCTGTGCTTTCCCCTTACAAAGACAACAGGTCTCTGCATAGAGGACCTCACCCTTAACCTTAATTACCTCCTATTGGTCCTATCTCCAATGTGATCACTTTGCAGGTTTGATTTCAACATGTGAATTTGGAAGCAGACACAATTCATTCCATGACAGTAGCCTTCACTATCATTCACACTAGTAAAAGCTTTAGCATCTTAGCAAATCACCTTCATAAGTTAGCCTAAGGGTCTAGGCTTACATTCTTGAAAAACAACAGAGTCAATAAAAGTTATTAACCCACAAACCTAGCCCCTCTCATGTCAAGCATGGTTTTGATTAGAATGGTGACATTGCACTAGCTAATTTATTCATTCAATACTTATTCTATCCATAAAGAATGGGTTCAATGTATGTTTATGTGTAATTTGTCTCCTCCTCCCCTCTCTTCCTCCTTCTTTTCTGCTTCTTCTTCATCAAACTCATAAATTTCGTACAAATTGCTCGAACAGTGACCATTTATTCACTAGAAAAACTCCCATTTCAGCCATACTTTTCTCTTTAAAATGGAAGTTCACAGAAGCAATTCTCAGCATTTCAGATTTGGAAAGTAACTTTCTTGTTCAAACTTGGGTACATGAATAGAAACCAATTGTTATTTCAGCTACTCACTGAAAATCGGCAGTTGAAAAGTTGTAGAAGTCAAGCTTTATTTGTATTCTTGTTCCCTTTCCATACAAGCAATTTTCCATTTTCCCAGTTTTCTCATTGTGATAGTGGAACATGTGTAACACAGTAACAATGGAAGTAACTTTTATCATTCTTTGAAGTTCATTTTTGTTGTATTCCCTTTTTTAATCTTTCAAAATTGATATCCAGACATTTTGAAGCCACAAATAAGAAATATGTCTCTACAGATGGCTTGAGACAGGGTGTACTGGAGTGAGAACAACATTTTAGTTGATTATCTGGGTTTTAATTCTGGTTTGGTTCTGCCACATACTAGGAGTATATTTGGGGAAAGTTGCCATCTGATGTCTTAGTTTTCTCATCTATTTAATGGAAAGAATGAAAACAACCTTGAAGCTCTACTATAGCATCTTAGATAAAGAATATATTGGACATATAGCAGAGGCACAATGAATGGGGCTATTATAGTATCTTTTAAAAAATATTTCTATATTTATTTGAAAGTCAGAGTTACACAGAGAGAGGAGAGGCAGAGATAGCGAGAGAGGTCTTCCATCCTCTGGTTCACTCCCCAGTTGGCTGCAATGGCCAGAGCTGTGCCAATCCGAAGCCAGGAGCTAGGAGCTTCTCCCGTGTCTCCCATGTGGGTGCATGGGCCCAAGGAGGACTTGAGCCATCTTCCACTGCTTTACTAGGCCATAGCAGAGAGCTGGGTTGGAAGTGGAGAAGCCGGGTCTTGAACTGTCACCCATATGGGATGCCGGCGCTTCAGGCCAGGGTGTTAACCCACTGCGCCACAGTGCTGGCTCTATTATAGTATCTTTAATCTACATTAGATTGTAAACATTAACAGTTATACTCAGTGCAATAACTCAAATTTCCCTGATTGGGTCTTAATGGCATAATGTAGGTGTTCAAATTTCTCCTTGAGCTTTACATAGTTATTTCCAGGGCTTCCTATGGGTGAATCTCACTTAGATTCACAGATCATCCCTTTTAGTCTTCCTATATAATCTCTCTGGTTGATGGCCTCAATTGAGAAGCAGCCTCTGCCATCCACCACTACAGTGCAATGACAAGTCTGCTGGCAAGTGTCTGATATAAATGGCACGGGACACTACTGAGAGTGTTAAAGATAGATGTCAATCAGTAATAAATATTTCAATAGGGAAAAGAATCCAATGTGAGCATAACTCAGGTTTGGTTTGCATAGATGCATATGGTGTTTCAAAGGGAGAATTAAGAAGTTGAGCAGGGAGCAAATAGGGGCTCGGGCGGGCCAGGGAGAGTTCAAAGGATAAACCATATGAATGTGAGTACATCAGCACGTCTGCCACTTGGTGATGATCGAGGTTGGGAGTCTGTCCTCTCAGTCCTTCCAACCATGGAGGCACGTGGCATTCCCTGCTGCCTCCATAGCATGCAGAGGGAGGAATATGGTGCTCTTCCACATTCGTTCACCTGAACACTGGTACAGGGAAGACTGGTCAAGAGAAATCCTGTGTCTGCCCCTTTTCTCTGGGTGTAACTACACCCCAAAGTAGTTAGAGGCATTGTTCTAAACCTCCAAACTGGGTCTGCTCACCTGACACACAGAAAGTCACCACTGGCATCACGGTGGTGGAAGGTATTTGTTGCAAAGTGCAGAGCAGGGAGCCAAGCAGCTGTTGCTTAATCCCCGGACTTCTCGAGGAGTGAGGGGTAAATTGGAATTGGGCCTGAGATATATGTGATCAGCTGGTGTCCAAGTTCCTGGTTGGTCAGGGGTACTTGTGACCTTCTTTTGACTGGTCAGTGATGCTGTGCTCTTTAGGGAATTTCTAATTACCAGGTGGGCTTCAGATGTCTATAAGTTACATATCAGTGACAGTTACATTCTGCCCAGACCTGGAATTCCCCTACACAAACCATCCAGAACAATATTGGCCATCAAAGTTCTTATCTACTAGAGAAGCAAATCACTCTTTGAGTCTGGCAATCAGAAGCTTGTGGGGCCAACAATACCACTCCTTCAAATCAGTGAACTCCTTTTGGTAAAAGGTAGGCAAGAACACCTTGAGCTAAGAGAGGCAGAAAAGAGGCTGGGCCCTGCCTTTACATTCTAGTGGTTCAGTCTCATGGGCACCCTTGTAAGAAGCCACTTTTTAAATTTTTCTCCAAACAAAAACAAAATAAAAATTCATCATGTGAATTGCTTCCTGGGAGTAGAGCCCACCATTTCCTCATATTTATTTCACTTCTAAATATCACTCAGCCAAAAGTGAATCTTCCATTTCACTGTCAAATATAGGCACCCAGCATTTTCTTACTTAGTCTTTAAGACTTCAACCTCTATCCTCCACAAATCTTAAGTCAATTCATTATGATTATCAAGAGTTGCTGATATTTTAGGTAAATGTTATTCTTTAAAAAAATCAGGAAAGCCTAGGGTGAACATGTGTCACAGCAGTGAAAACACTGCTTTGGATGCCCACATCTCAAATCAGAGTGAGTACCTCAGTCCATGTCGCCGCTCTTCTTCTGATCCACCTTCATGTAATGGGCACCCTGGAATGCAGCTGGTGATGACCCAAGGACTTAGGTCCCTGCCACCCATGTGGGAGAGCCAGATGCAGTTCTGAGCTCCTCATGGGCATTTGGGAAGTAAACATATGGAAGATCTATCTGTCTCTCTCTCTCTCTCTCTCTCTCTCTCTCTCGTGTGTGTGTGTCACTCTGCCTTTCAAACAAAATAAAAGTAAGTAATAAAACTTTTTTCAAAAAATTAGGGCATCCTGTTTCTACATCCTGCTCCAATGGACACTGTTCAGTACCTCTCACAGGTCAATGTTCCCCGCCCCCCCCCCCCCCGGGGATTATGACAGTCTTTCCCACACTTTCCTATGCTCTATAGACCCAGGGTCATTTTCCATTTAGAAAGTGCCGGGAAAATGACATCATTCAGGGGGCCTTTCATTTCCTCCTATAGATTTCACTGCTCTTTAGGATGTGCTGCCACCAGCAACTTGGCTGTGGAAAGTCCCCAGAAATAGGATTTATAGACAAAAACAAGGAAAGTATTTTCTCATTCGATTAGGTTTTTAGAAGTAAAGTGACCTTTTTATTAACTCCAAAAGGTAAAAACTGAGTAAGTGGGCCACCCTGAGTATGATGCATTACCTTTCTTATTACAATAAATTTCTCAGCAATCACTGCTCACTCTTCCACTCCCTCCTTTTATGCCCTGGCTTGAGTAGAAGTTATCCACCTGAGTATGATACCTTGGAGTTTAAGCTCTTTGCATTAGTTGTAATTATTGTATTAAATCTATGAAAATACACTTCGCTGCTTCCCTCTACTATCAATAGATTTGTGGGGTCCTAGCTTCAAATAGCATATTCATTGCACTCCAAACTGAAGCAGAAGAGAAAAGTCACTGTGGGGGAGGAGATGAGAACAATGGTGGTCATGGCTAACACTCACACAGCACGGGCTGTGTATGCCCAAAACATTCCTGAGCACTTTATATTCAACAAGTCATTCATTAACTAAACATGGGAATTGGGAGCATGCTTGTTTTACTCTGAGATACCTGCATTTATTAAGACTTTCTAACTGAAATGATGAGAGTTTCTGTGTACTGACTAACCCCCAACAACAACAGCAAAAAACAACAGTGAAAATACAGGAAAAACAATCAAATTCAACTATTTCCTAAGGACAGTAGTAGGACTATGATGTTTTCACTGAAGGCTACTCCCATTACCCCTAACTTTGCAGCTCAGTGGCCAGGTGACCATGAAATGGCTGCAGCCCAGCAACCAGCAGAGGAAACTGACCTGTGGGGCTCCACTAAAAGCTGCATCTCTAGAGGACAGTCAATGTGTTGAGCAAAATAACAGTGTCCTGGAAAATCCCCATTCCAGAGAAGGTTGTTATTTCTATTTGATTTTGACTTGAAGCTCAGATCACACACAAAAAAAAGCCCTATCCCGAGGGCATGAGTGAAAGCAATAGCAATCCACTGGCAACACTGTCACATCAAAGCTATCTAAGGCTATAACATCATTTGGGGCAAACAGGAATCTGAACACAACCTTTAAAAGGAAGCTTTGGAGAACTCCATGACTTTAGGGAAGGTTGGGACCTTTGATAAGCTCAAACATATTCTTGAGGACCTCATTGATTGCACACATGTGCAAGGTTACGTGTGTGCCCAGGGCATACTCAGGAAAGACTTTGAAAAGAAGGAAGCTCCAAGCACTCACCTCTGACTGACTGTGAAGCCCTGCACAAGCAGGAAGTGCAGGTCCTCACACACAGATCCCCTTGGAAAATGGTAGAGCCTTCACTGGCTCAAGACAAGTAAGGAAATTTGAACAATTAATGCCTGCCCCTTAATGTATAGTGATTCAGGGATGACTTCTAGGTTTCAGTCTTAAAAAGCAAGATTTTTTAACTCAGTGACTACACATTGCAGGGAATACAAAATCTACAGGATTTGTCTTGCAAAGTTACTGAATAATATAAAAAATAACAACAAAATGGGAGGAGTGTGAATAAAACAGAATTGTTCCAATATATTATCTATAATATTCAAATGTTGACAACAAATTAAGAGACATTTGTTATGGTTTGGATAAGGTTTGTTCCCCAAAGATGCTCCAAGTTGATACCCTGTGTGGTATAGGGGTAGAGCCTTTAAGAGGTGGGGCCTTGTGGAAGGTAATTAGGCCACAGGATCTTTACTTTCATGCATGGTTTAATGCTATCTGCAGAAGTAGACCAGGTCTGGTAAGAGTGGGTTATTTTTCAAGAGAACAAATTGTTATAACAGAAAAGAGAGGGATGGGGTCTGGATCCTCCCTGGTCTCTTGCTTGCTGTCACACATGCGACCACTCTCTCCCTATCGCACAAACACCTGACATGATGCCATCCACCATGTTGCAATGTAGCCAGAAGGCCCTCCCCTGGGGCCAGATAATGACTATTCAATCTTGGACTCTCAGCCTCCAACACTGAGCTAAATAAATATCTTCTTTATTAAGTGCCTAGCCTTAGATTCCTCATTATAGCAACAGAAAAGGTAAAAAGCTGACATGCAAAGAAGAGGAAAAGATGGTCCATATAAAAGAAAAAAGCAGTTAGAAGAAAATGTTCCCCAGTTGACCCAGATAAAGACTTGAAAACAGCTATTATAAATATATCCAATTAACTAAAGAAAATCACATCTAAAGAATTAAAAGAAAATACAGCAATGATGTTTCATTTAATGGGGTAAAATAATAACAAGGAAGCAAAAAAAAATTCTGGTGTTCAAAAGTTCAATTACTGAGTACAATGGTAAATTCGACCTGGCAGAGAAATCCATCAGTTTGAAAATAACCAAATTGAGATTATCCAGGTTGAGAAAATAGTTTCACAGTTCTCCAAAAGTCAAACATAGAGTGACTGTATGACCCAGCAATTCCACTTGTAAGTATATATCCAAGTGAATTGAGGATATACAACCATATAAAAATTATACATGAATATTCATTGTAGTACTGCTCAAACTAGCCAAGAAATGAAAACAACCCAAATGTCCAACGACTGATGAATGAATAAGCTCAGTGTGGTATATCCATGCAATGAAGTATTATTCAATCCTGGAAGAATAAAGTACTGACGCATGCCACCTTGAAAGCGTTGTGCTAAATGAGAAAAGCTAGTCCCGAAAGACCACATAGCATATGATTCCATTCATGTGAAATATCCTGAATAGGCAAATCCACAGAGAAAGATTAGTGGGCATCTAGGGCTTAAGGGAAAAATGGAATAAAATGTATTACTAATGGGAATAGGGTTTCTTCTTTTGGTGAGAAAAATGTTCTAAAATTAGATTCTGGTTACAGTTGTACAACCCTGTTGATATACTAGCTGCTACTGAATTGTATGTGTTAAATGAGAGAATTTTATGTTATGTGGATTGTATCTCAAAGTGACTTTAAAAATAATTACTGAGCCTCTCTGAACCTAGAATCCCATCCATGTAATGCTACACTCTACAACCAGGATTAACTGAGAGAGTGAATAAAGTGCCTGGCGTAACCCAAGATATATAGTGAACAATTTACATCAGCAAGTTTTCTATTAGTTTCTTAAGAAATGCAGCAGGAAGAAACAGCAATACAGTGGGGAAGATTTTTTTTTAACTGTTGAATCTAATTAGAACAGAATCATGGGGGGTTTTTTAGAAAGCTTTTATTTAATAAATATAAATTTCATAGGTACAAGTTTTGGAATATAGCAGTTCTTACCCTGCTCTCCCACCCCTAAACCGTCCCACCTCCCACTTCCCCTCCCATCCCATTCTTCATTAAGATTCCTTTTTAATTATCTTTATATACACAAGATCAACTCTATACTGAGTAAATATTTCAACAGTTTGCACCCACACAGACACACAAAGTATAAAGTACTAAATGACCCCCTCTAGAAGATATTAAAGACTGACATTTAGCTAAAATCATTCACAATATAAAATATTGTTCTCTCCTATAAGTGATTTTAAGATAAAGATTTCTTAAAGAATTTGCAGTTGTACTTCTTAAAAATACAGCTAAATGAGACTTTAACGAAGACAAAACAAAGAAATTTATCACCTTAGATCACAATGTCTCTACACAATGCACCACCAATGTTTCTGGTGGTGTTTGAAATCTGGTATTAACCTACCAAGAAAATTTGGTCAGGATCTGAAAGATACAAAAAAAAAAATAGAATGATGGGTATTAGGAATTTCTGAGAGTATTGGTTGGAGACATTTTTTCATATTCCACCATAGAATCCTTTCCCTTTAAAGATTCTTGTGGGACAAAACACCCTTTGGGAAACTGATACGGAAGCAGTAGATATGAAGTAACTTCTCCGCAGTGTTCTTGTGGGCATCTACTAAGGCCATTGCTGTTCTCTTTGTGATGCTGATGAAAGGTACAGTTTTACTATCCAGGGAAACCAAAGCACATAAAATTTTTCTATAATTCATGGACAGCATTAATGGTTTAAAAGGTTTCCAAAAGTTGAAGAATCTTCTTAAATTGTGGGAGCCAACTGTCACCGTGGAAATGAACCATCTTCTGGGCCAAGGACCTCAATAGACATTTTCCAAAAGAGGAAATCCAAATGGCCAACAAGCACATGAAAAAATGTTCAAGGTTATTAGCAATCAGGGAAATGCAAATCAAAACCACAATGAGGTTTCACCTCACCCCAGTTAGAATGGCTCACATGCAGAAATCTACCAACAACAGATGCTGGCGAGGATGTGGGGAAAAAGGGACACTAACCCACTGTTGGTGGGAATGCAAACTGGTCAAGCCACTATGGAAGTCAGTCTGGAGATTCCTCAGAAACCTGAAGATAACCCTACTGTTCGACCCAGCCATCCCACTCCTTGGAATTTACCCAAAGGAATTTAAATTGGCAAACAAAAAAGCGGTCTGCACCTTAATGTTTATTTCAGCTCAATTCACAATAGCTAAGACCTGGAACCAACCTAAATGCCCATCAACGATAGACTGGATAAAGAAATTATGGGATATGTACTCTTTAGAATACTATACCGCAGTAAGAAACAACGAAATCCAGTCATTTGCAACAAAATGGAGGAATCTGGAACACATCATGCTGAGTGAAATAAGCCAGTCCCAAAGGGACAAATACCATATGTTCTCCCTGATCAGTGACAACTGACTGAACACCAAAAAGGAAACCTGTTGAAGTGAAATGGACACTATGGGAAACGGTGACTTGATCAGCATAGCCCTGACTGTTAATGAACAACTTAATACATTATCCCTCTTAGTAGTTTTTTTGTCTGTTCTACTTAATATGACTGGTTTAATTCTGTAATTAATACACAGTTATTCTTAAAAAAAAAAAAAAAAAGGAAATGAACCATCTTCAAGATCCTTTCCATTTTCCAGTATTCCCAACACTGTTCACAGAAAGTATTTTAGAAACATTGTAGCTATCTCAGTCAGAGAAGCTAGGACTCTTTCAAAGGGTATAAAACACCATGCAATTTACTTGATAATCAAAAGTACACCCACAGTAACACTGCAGGGTCTGAGTTCAGAAAACAATGCAGTCCTTGCATTTTTCTATCAGTATAACCAAATCTTAACATTCTCTGTGGTCATCTTCAAATATTCTCTGTCTGAAGTAGATAGGAAGTGTCCCTATGTACTAAAATTTTGTTTGGAAAACAGGAGCTCATGTTCACAGATGCATCTTTGTTGGCTTTAACAAGTAATAGGAAAAAGTTGGGAAAAGCACAGTGGATCAGGGATACCCTTGGGCAAGTGGTTCCTCATGATTCTAGAGGGCTTAAAGGTAAGCTGAACAGTGGGGTTCTTTGTTGTTTGATATTTGTTTTGTTTTGTTTTGTTTTTTTATCCTCATACTACTTGTTGAATTCTTTACCTAGTGTAGGGTTAATCTTATGAGTATAAAGTTAACTGAAAATAGGTCTTTGTGAAAAATAAGAATGAGAATGGAAGAGGAAGGAGGAAGAATGTTGGGAGCACAGGTAGGAGGGAGGGGAGAGTGGGAAGAATCACTATGTTCCTAAATTTGTATTTATGAAATACATGAAGTTTGTATTCCTTAAATAGAATTTTTTTAAAAAACATAAAATATAAATAAAAAACGAGACCTTGGGGCCAGCATTGTGGGTCAGCAGATCAGCTGCTTGCAATCCTGATAGCCCCCGTCAGACTGTTTGTTCAAGTCTCAGCTGCTCTGCTTCCAATCCAGCTCCCTGTTAATGACCAAGCTTCCTATTAAAGGGCCTGGAAAGGCATCAGATGATATCCCAAGTATGTGGGCCCCTGCCAACCCCACATGGGAGACCAGGATGGAGGTCCTAGCTCTTGGTTTTGGCCTGGCTCAGCCTGGACCATTGCAGTCATTTGAGGAGTGTACCAGGGGATGAAAGATTCTCTCAAATAAATTTTTTTTAATTTCAAAAAAATAATAAAAAGAGACAGAATCTCTGCGTTAGTGAATCCCTCTAATTCACATCTGAGTCTGATGTGTTTGACAGCTAAGGTGCTTCCCATCAGCCACTGGGCTAGGTATTCATGATAAAAGTGTATTCCCTATTTTTGAGATAATCTAGGCAGGTGTTGCCCAATAGAAATACAAATGAGCCACATATGTAACTTTAAATATTTTGAATTTACTTTTTATTTTATATAAGCTCAATTCTTTTGTTTTGGGAAAATCCAAGATGTAAGAAGAACTGGTTGTAAAAGGCTGAAGGGGCCAGGAAACTGAAGAAAGAAGTGGCTTACATGGAATGTGATTTGCTGGATGAATGTAATTTGCAGTATTGGGCAGCAGCAAGACATGTGGATCCCTCACCCTGAGGCAGGAGGAAGGGGCTCATGTGCTACGCTAGACAAAGGTGGCCTATGGCCAGCTGGAGCATACTTAGACATTCTCAAGAAATATTAACAGGTCAGGCCTCAGTGAAGGAACATCCCAGGAGTCGGTACCTGGCCTGGGACACTTGGAAGACTGTCTTAATGACTTTGTTTATCCCATAGGTTTTGCACCAGTGCCAGGGTCACCTAATGGGCAAGATGACGGTTATAGCCAAGAGGGTTACAGTTTTGTCACACTGAATTTCAGCTTTTTTTTTTTTTTTTTTTTTTTTTTTTGTCAGGCGGAGTTAGACAGTGAGAGAGAGAGTTATAGACAGTGAGAGAGAGACAGAAAGGCCTTCCTTCCATTGATTCACTCCCCTAATGGCTGCCACGCCAGGTGCTGCGCCAATTTGAAGTCAGGAGCCGGGTACTTCCTCCAGGTCTCTCATACGGGTGCAGGGACCAAGCACTTGGGCCATCCTCCACTGCACTCCCGGGCCACAGCAGAGAGCTGGACTGGAAGAGGAGCAACCGGGACAGAATCCGGAGCCCCAACTGGGTCTAGAACGGGGGGGTGCCGGCGCCACCGGCAGAGGATTAGCCAAGTGATCCACGGCGCCGGCCAAAATTTCAGCATCTTTTGATACCCAATTTTATTAATGTTGATGAAAGAGTGGTTATTTTTCTATTCCTGCCATAATTAAATACCACAAATTTCGTGACTTAAAAAACACAAGCATATTATTTTACAGTTCTATGGGTCAGGAGTCTACTGAGTGCAGCAATCAAGGTGTGGCAGAGTTGCATCCTTTTATGAAGGATCAGAGTAGAACATGATTTCTTGTGTTTTTCAGAGGCAAGAAGGTGCCACAGTCCTTGGCTTATGGACCCATTCCTCCATCTTCAAAGAGTGCAAAGGAAAGTTGGATCCTCTTCAACTCACTTCACCCTGACTCGCTCTTCCTCTTCCACTTTTAAGGACACAAGTCCATCTGGATAATCCAAGGTAATCTCTCTTTTTTAAAGTCACCGGATCAAAACCCTTATTGCTGTTTACAACCTTAATTCACCTTTACCATGTAGCCCATTTTCTGAGTCTGGGGATTTGAATATACATGTCATTTCAGGTTATTATTCTGCCTGCTACAAATACATAGAGTCATGCAAATGCCATTATGGTCAAGATACTTAACAATTCTATCTCCCCAAAAAAAGTTCCTCTTTCTCTCACTTTGTTCTCAACCCCAAACACTGATGTGTTATCCATCCCTTTTATTTGCCTCATCCAGATACGAGAAACTCATATGTGCGATTACATAGCAGTAGCCTTTTGAGTCTGGCTTCCTTAAATTAGCAAATAAGCTAATTATCCACCATGGTAAGTTAGCAATTGTTCTTTTCTATCGCTGAGTAGTTTTCTTCTAGGGTTATATCTTATATTTTTTCACCAATTGAAGGACATCGAGTTGTTTCCAGTTTTAGGGATTATGAATAAAACTACTTATAAATATTTCTGTACAGATTTATGCATGAACATAAATTCTCATTTCCCCTGAGTAAATTCTCAGGAGTGGGATAGCTGAACAACTGTAAGCCTAACTTTGTAAGAAACTGACAAATGGCTTTCCAAAGTGATTGTCGCTTTTTGCATTCCCACAAACAATGTATCTGCTGTAATTGTTCAACTTTTTCATCACCATTTTGTATCACTTTTACTTGGTATGGCCATTCTTAGGTATGTAGTGGTGGCCTATTGTGGTTTTAATTTATACATCCCTAGTGGCTAAGGATGCTGCATACATTTCCATGAATGTATTTGCCATTGGTATCTTCCTTATTGAAGTATATATTTGAATACTTTGCAAATTTTATTATTGGGTAAATAATAAAATTCTTGTTAATGAATTGTAAGAGTCCTTTATAAATTATGTCTAAATACTCTTTGTGAGGTAGTCAATTCTCAATTTTTTTTTAAGTCTGTGGCTTTACTTTTCATTCTCTAAAGTGCTTTAAGGAGCACAAATTGTAAGCTTGATGAAGTTGCATTCATCAATTTTTCTTCAAAGAAGTATGTGTTTGATAGTGTACCTGAAAATTATTTACTTAGCTAAAGACCACAGAAACTGTTGAATGTGGTGAATTAAATTGACTGATTTGTGTGTGCTATATTCCTGAAATACACTGCACATGGCCATGAGCTATTTTTCTAGTTGCTGAACTAGAATTGTTAAAATTTTGTGCTGAATGTTTACATTCTTGTTCTTGAGGAATCCAATCCAGCTCGTGGCTAATGAACCTGTGAAGACAGCAGTAGATGGCTGAAACACTGGGGCCCCTGTACCCACATGAGAGACCTAATAGAGATCCTGGTTGCAGGCTTCAGCCTGGCCCAACCCGGACCCTTGCAACCATTTGGGGAGTGAACCAATACATGGAAGATCCCTCTCTCTCTCTCTCTCTCCCTCCCTCTTTGTCACTCTGCTTTTTGAATAAATAAAATATATCTTCAAAAAATGGAAAAGATAATAAGAAAAGGATCAAGTTTCAGGGGACGAGGAGGGACACAGCTCTGCTGCTGTCCTCTTGTTCTTTCAGCATGCATGACAGATAGAGGAGGGTGACATGGTCCTCAGCATGGGGCACAAAAATTGCTGGAAGAAAGGCAGGAAGGACAATCACTTAAATAATTCTTCACTCTGTAATCTTGTTGAGTCTGAAATCAACCCTGCAAAATGGAATCCCCGGTCTTCTTTGTTTTAATACATGCAATGGCAATAACTAACATAGTTAACTAAATTTCCTGTTCTTTCTTTGTGGATGTTTTTAGGTGGTTCTCTTGTTTAAGAGCATCATTTACAATGTTTCAATTCTAAGTCAAGCAAGAACAGAGGGATTTGTTCCATCTCTTAGCTCCATTATATGGATTTAAAGGATCATCTCTCTCTACACCCTACAGTTTCCTTTAGTTCTACATTTATCAGAAGCAACCAACCCCAGTGGTAGCCTATTTAACACAAGTACAAAACCTAGAAGGTCTAATTGAAAGCAGTTTCATTCAAACTGTGCTTAGTAGCTTTCAGAAAAAGAAGAAAAAACTGTATTTAAGACCAGTATTGAGAGAACCCCATGTGTCTCAGGGCACAGAGCCGGGGGAGCAAGATCTGAAAGGGCTGAGGGGATGTCCAGTCAACAGTGACCACAACTGGAGAATTAACCTAATAATATAGAGGAAAGAAATTGGGAGCAATTTAGGTAAAGGGACTGTCAAAACAGGATTAAACAGTCTCTCTTCTAATTAACAACAAAAAGAGATTACAGCACTGACCTGTTCCTTTTCCACAACTGGTAATTATTCAAAGAAACAAAGGAGAGTAGCAAGGGCATTTTTCTGTCACTGTACTGCTTGACAATACCTCTCAATTATTACCCATTGTTTAGGATTAAATTCATTTTTTCTCCCCATAATGCACAGAGTTAGGTGATTTTTATTGCTATAATTTCTACCACTGTGAAACTGAAACAAAACCAGTACATTTGGATATAATTATACCTACAGTACATAAAATGGGCATTTCTGTGTTGTTAAAGAGATACTATTAAAGGAAATCCATAAAATAAGAATCTCATCATATGGGTAGAAAGAGATATCACCATGCTCACCTTACATAAACTAGTTGCTGGCTTCTGTGTTGATGATCTACTTTTGAGCATATTTCATGAAATTACTTTTTGAAGAGGGCTACATTTGTGGGTTCCACATCCATTGATTCAACCAATTCTACATAAAAAAATTGCATTTGAATGGAAGATGTACAGACATTTTTCTTGTCATTATTCCCTAAACATTAATTATAGTGTAACCAATACTTACATAGCATCTATATTGTATTAAGTCTTTTAAGTAATCTAGAGATGATTTAAACTATGTGGGAGGATGCGCATAGGCTATATGGAAATATTACATCAATTCACATGGGCTACTTTACATCAAAATATATTATATATTATATAGGAAGCATTACATCATTTTATATAGGGGACTTGAGCATCTGCCAATTTTGAATTTTGGTCTGAGATGGCTCATGGAACCAACCTCTCTCAAATACTGAGAGATAATTGTGTTACATTTTATATTTATGTGTATACATGGTTATACTTACAAATACATATTTATTTGCCTAATCATATATAAATGTATGTAAATTATATAAATCAATATGTATAAATATTTATATTTTAACCCTTCTTTTTCAAAATAATTATCCAGAGGAATTAGAGGAATTACAAATTGCAAATGATTAATCACTTTTCTGAGCTTAACATTCACTATATGGAGCTGTGGTTGTTGTGATGCAGCAGGTTAGGGCACTGCTTGAGATGCCTACATCCCATATCAGAGTGTCAATCAAGTCTTAGCACCTCTGCTTGCAAGCCAGCATCCTGCTAATGCATCCTACAAGGCAGCAGATGATGGCTCAAGTAAGTGGGCTAATGCCACCCTTGTGAAAAACCCAGATCTATTTCCTGGTTGCTGACATCAGCCTGGTCCAGCCCTGCTCACTCGCGTTCTCTCTCTCTCTCTCTCTCTCTCTCTCTGCTTCTGCTTTACAATTGCATGAAAATAAATAAATGAGGCAGGATTGTGGCTCAGTGAGTTAAGTTGCAACTCATAACACAGGCATCTTTTATAGGTGTCAGCAGCTCAAGTCCTTGCTGCTCCACTTACAATCCAGCTCCCTGCTTATGCACTTGGAAAAGCAGCGGAAGATGGCCTGAGTACTTGCGTCCCTGCATCCATGCTGGAGACCCAGATGGGGTTCTGAGCTCCTGGCTTCAACATGGCTCAGTCCTGGCCATTGTGTCCTTTGGGGAGTCAACCAGAGGATGGAAGATCTCTCTCTCTCTCTCTTTCTCTCTCTCTCTCTCTCTCTCTCTATTACTTTCCAATACATAATAAATAATTTTTAAAAAAATTAAAGAATCATTTTAAGAAACAATACCTGGAGCTCCTAGAAGTCCCCAATGGATAAATAAATAAATTATTAAAAATAAAATGAGGCAAAACACTCCATAATGTCCCAACACTATTATTGTGTGGTCATTGATATTTGGTAATATAGTGATAATGTGTGTAACAACATCCTCTACATTTACAATTTTACTCATGATTTTGAAAAATATTTTCAGTGTTTCATTCTATGGAGAAAAAGGTATCCTTCTTCCCTTTCTTTTCTCTGTAGCACATGTCATCACATATAGGCTACCCATTATATGCATTTATTTTCTTCACTTTCAGTGTAAAGTCTTTAAAATAGAGACTACATCAGATGCTATCAGCACCCCCACTTTTTTAAAAAAGATTTATTTATTTATTTGAAAGACAGAGTTACACAGAGAGAGGAGAGGCAGAGAGAGAGAGGTCTTTCATCAATGATTCACTCCCCAATCGGCCACAACGGCTGGAGCTGCGCCAATCCAAAGCCAGGAGCCAGAAGCTTCTTCCGGGTCTCCCATGCAGGTACAGGGGCCCACGGACCTGGGCCATCCTCCACTGTTTTCTCAGGCCATAGCAGAGAGCTGGATTGGAAGTAGAGCAGCCTGGACTCGAACCGGCGCCCATATGGGGTGCTGACGCTTCAGGCCAGGACGTTAACCCACTGCACCACAGCAGCAGCCCCAGCACACCCACTTTTATCAAATATATCTCCCCAAAAAGGATACTTTGTGTTCCTATATCCCAGAATCCAAGAATGTAAACTAAATAGGAAATAATGCCTTTACATGGGTTATTAAATTAAAATAAGTTCATTAGAGTGGGCCCCAATCCAATATGACTGGTGTCATAAAAGGAAGAAATTTGGACAAGTGACAGACATGCATAGAGAGAAAACTAAGTGAAAACAAAGACAGGACAATGATGTCATGTGTAGATGGGTAATTAGGAATATGAAAGATAACTGGCGTTCACCCAAGGCTAGAAAAAGGCAAGGAAAGTTGTTTCCTCTGTGGATTTAGAGGGAGCATGACCCTGTGGACACCTTGATGTGAAATTTGGAGCCTCCAGACCAGGAGACAATAAATTTCTCAAGTCCTAAACTGCGCAGTTTGCTCTAGCAGTTTGCAAAATGCATACATCCCCTCCACTGTTATTGGTTCAGGCCACAATGGGCCACTTTTTGTCTCACATACTTAATTTCACTGAGAGCTTTCATTAGCTGCAGTAACCCTCCTTAGCAGAGATGCTCAGGGATTATTGTGACTCCCTGCTTGTAAGCAGCCCTGAGCAGCTTCCTCATTCCCTAGTTGGGGTAACTCTGAGAAAAGAGCTCTGTACTGTTGTCCAAGGATCCCCAGCAGCCTTAAGCTTCAATTGCTCACAATTATTTCACTTCCTGGAAAGCATACTCCTTACTGGTTCCTTTCTTTACTGTTCTACTTCCCTGCACCTCTACTGGTGTCTCCTAACATCACCTCTCAAATAAACTAGTTGAAAATGGATCCATATCTCCAGATCTTCTTCTAAGGGAGGCCAGGCTAAGACAGGGAGTTCCTGCAGCTCAGTGTGAATGCCTGGGGCTGAGAAAAGTGCCTGGCATGTGGTGGGTGTGAAACATATAAGTCTTTGACTTATAATGGTTACACTTACAAATTTTAGGGTTTACAATTGTGCAAAAGGCAAGCATTCACTAAAAGCCATACGTTGAATTTGGAAGGTAATTCTTTGATGATTTAGCAAGACACTGATCCAATCCTCTCTGGTGTGATGTTGGACAGCAACAGTGAGCATAGATCCCAGTAAGTCCCACAGTCACGAGATGAGACAATTAGGCCTCTACACTGTGCTGCTCAGTCAGGATATTCAGTAGGTTAATGTACTCAATGCATTTTCTTTCAGTTTAGGATCTTTTCAATTTAGGATAGGATTATCTGGGCATAATCCATAGAAATCGAGGAGCAACTGTATTTACAGATGGGAGAATTAGTGAAGGACCCTCGGAGTCTATAGTTGAGGATGAAATGCAGTTAGAGAGTAAGAGCAAATGAACTGCACAAAACAGCAGAGCAAGCAGCCATGGGGCAGTCTGAGGTGACACAATGAGGAGCATGCACATCCAGTATCATAGTGGTGAACAGAGGAAGAAGAGGGTGCAGAGGGCATCTCAACTCTCATGGGCTGTACTGAAGGTCAGTGGTCTTCTGCTGGAGGGCAGATAAGTGGCACACATGAGGAAATATATTTTCACCAGCCATCCTAACCAATATTCTACAATGGAAGAGGCCAATGCTAAATCAATGCTATAGTGGTGCAAAAAATGCAGAAAGCTTGCCAAGTCCAAGTTCCACAGTGATTAACTGGCTGAAGCAAGAACAGAACTGAGGTATTATTTTTAGAAAGAAATTGATTTGATTCTGCTTAACTCAAATCAATATGCATTCATCAGCTATGCATGAATTTCTAAGCACTAATGCTTAAGGAGCCTGGGTGGTATAAAATTAAAATGAGCCTATTTATTATGGAATTTAGGGAAGCAGCAGCAGAATATCTACTTAGATGATTCACAATAGACCTTTTTAATTGCTTCATTGTTACTATCAATTTCTCTTTCCATCACTACTGCCCCCTAACTAAAACCAATAGCCATGTAAGTAAGCTACTATAAGCCAGAGTTTATGTGAATTATCTCATTTAATCACTGTCATTACCCTGAAATAAAAATTATCTTTTATGTATGCAGAAACCTGAATTGAAGCCAGCAGAGCAGAGATTCAAACTCAGTTCTGATTTTAATCCAATCCTCAAGTGTAAAGTGTAAAACATGGCATGAAATATAAGTATTCTGTTAATATTTTTATCATTTCCAGTTGTTTTGTTCAAGAAGCTACACTCAGACCCTGAAAGCAGTGAGCTACTTTGTCTACCAGGTTAGAAAAGAGAACATACAAGTTGGCAGTCCAGCACATATTAATCAAAGCAAATATGGCAAATGGTGATTTCCTAAAGGTAGACAGAAACTCATCCTACAATGTGACGTTGACACTCCTCCATTAAGAGTTGGAGTCAGGGGGCTGGCGCCATGGCGCACTAGGTTAATCTTCCTCCTGTGGCGCCAGCGTCCCATATGGGAGCCAGTTCTAGTCCCGGCTGCTCCTCTTCTGATCCAGCTCCTTGCTGTGGCCTGGGAAAGCTGTAGAAAATGGCCCAAGTCCTTGGGCCCCTGCACCCACATGGGAGACCAGGAAGAGGCACCTGGCTCCTTGTGGTGGAATGAGAAGATGAGAAGTTCATGCCAAGATGGCCTCTGACAACAGAAACTGCCTGGCAACAGGCTGTGATTGGATGGCTTCAGAAACCGCATGACAACAGAGCCTGACTGACAACAGGCTGTGATTGGATGATTTCAGAAACTGCCTGGCAACAGAGCCTGACTGGCAACAGGCTGTGATTGGATGGCTTTGGAAACTGCCTGGCAACAGGCTGTGATTGGTTAGGGCAAGACCGCCTTGACTGGATTGGCTGCCTCTGCTATATAAGCTACTATAGCAACTGAAATAAACGAGTCTGCAGGCTGCTTGCCTCAGGCCTGCTTTTACCCAACTCCCGGGGTCTGTGTGGTGACTCCACGCCTTTCGCCCCCACCACACTCCTCATCTCAGAAACGAATCCATAGCAACAGCTCCTGGCTTTGGATTGGCGCAGCTCTAACCGTTGCAGCCATTTGGGGAGTGAACCAACGGAGGGAAGACCTTTCTCTCTGTTCTCCCTCTTATTGTCTGTAACTCTACCTCTCAAATTAATAAATAAAAATCTTTAAAAAAAAAAATAAAAGACCTGGAGTCAGGCCAGTGTTGTAGCATAGTGGGTAAAGCCTCCACCTGTTGTGCCAGCATCCCATATGGTAACAGGTTCAACTTCCGGCTGCTCCACTTCTGATCCAGCTCCCTGATAATGCCACTGCGAAAGCAGTAGAAGATGGCCCAAGTGCTTGGGCCCCTGTACTTGTGTGGGAGACCTGGAAGCAGCTCCTGGCTCCTGGCTTCAGCCTGGTGCAGTCCCGGAAGTTGCAGACATTTAGGGGAGTGAACCAGCAGATGGAATCTCTCTCTCTCTCTCTCTCTCTCTCTCTCTCTCTCTCTGTGTGTGTGTGTGTGTGTGTGTGTAAACAAATATTTTGCAAAAA
Organism: Oryctolagus cuniculus; assembly: GCF_051225735.1. NCBI lineage: Eukaryota > Metazoa > Chordata > Mammalia > Lagomorpha > Leporidae > Oryctolagus > Oryctolagus cuniculus. Next base: position 36,693,565 of record NC_142877.1, read on the forward strand.
ACAAAAAAGACTTGGCATCTAGGTCTCCTCCCCTTGCTGTGGAGACCTATGTAATTGCTCTGATCAGTAGAATGTAATAGACTGAGGCCAAGTAACAAAAAACAGTAAAACTTTCCCTGACATTATCTTTTGGGTATGCATTTTGAGAACACTGAGCCCACAGGTAAGAAGCTCAGCCACACTGAAGCTGCAACATATGGGGCAACCACATGAAGAGCTCCCATGGAGATAAACAGCTATACCTAAGGAGCCCCAGCCTCACCAGCCCCAGCTGTTTGAGTCTTCCCAGCATGAACCACCAGACACATTAATGAGCAGCCCTTCAAATGATTCCATTAGAAGCCAAGTGAAGCAGACTTACTGTTTCCCATATATTCTTGCCCTTATTCATGATTTGCAAGCAAAGTAATCCTTCCTTTGTATTAAGTCACTCTGTTTGGGTGTAACTTGTTGTGCAGACGTGGTCAGAGTGACCCAAAACAAAAATGCATAACTAAGAGAAACCTAGCCTAATGCAAATGAATTATTCCTCCTTAAGTTACTTTTCCTGAAAATACCTATAAGGAGGAAGGCAAGATAGATTTACTATATTTATTTTTCTTTTCATTGTTCATGTCATAACTGAAATCCTAGAAGTCTGCCTTCAATCAGAAGTGAAATGGATTTGCAGACCTCTCAACGTGGCCTCCAGGGGACCTTGTCCTCCTCAAAGTTACTGAGTTTTATAGACTTTGATCAATTCTGAGATAGATGGCAATGTCTCAGGTCAAGAATGAAATCTATTTTTTAGGTCTTAGAAAAGGTTCATGGCCCCTAGTCACAGATAAAGCTGGTTATGGTCAGTGCTCTTATCTTTTGGTTGTGGAAGGGTTTATGTCAAGATTTAGGTGGATTCATCTTTGAGATTAATAACATGAGAATGCAACACAAGGAAGGTCTCACTGAAATGCAGAGATGGGTACACCCTAGTCTGAAAACAGATAGGAAGTCTTCCCAACTGACAGTCATTTTCAGCCTTCCACACTACCTTATCCAACCATAAGTGTTGCCTTCTCCTGTTGAATGTATAAATATATAATCTGGAAAAATGTTCATAAATTCAATTTTCTATTTAACAGGAAGATCCTAAGGTTTTGAATTAGCTTGATTTGTATATTAATGACATTAAAATAGCAGACATGTGTGCACTGGTAAAATATTTAAGATACATTTAGACACTGATGACATTAATGAGAATTATTACATTTCCACAGTCACTGAGCCATAAAATTTTTATTCAGTCCATTTTTTTCTCATCTCTACTCTCATTGCCTCTCTGAAGATGAGAACAGAAGGAATTTTCCTACATGAGCTCATCTCCAACTCCAGTCGTCATTGTTCTTTCATGCTTTACTCCAGTTCTGTTGATTACTGTGGTTCCGTGAATACTCCAAGGGTATGTTTGTTTATGGTCTTTCCCTTGCTCTTCCCTCAGCTAAGAGAGCCTCTCAGTTTGCTTTTTCTCTTCATAGTTCCCTCTCTGCTAGGAGCCTTCTGTTTAGTTAGCAAAGACTGTGGGTTTAGCAGGAAAGGCTGTGGGTTTAGCAGGAAAGATGATGGGTTTGTGGGTTGGTGTTGATCATAGTAGAAGGGAACACCTTTTAACCACTTCTGGTTCCCTAAAAGTAAAACCTGAAATAATTGTTTGAGTTTGCAAAGAAAGTATCAGTTGCAAAGCAAGATAGGAGAGGGAAGTCAGACAATGAAAGGTGCATTTGCAGCCGAGTTTCCACTGTGAACAACTGAGATTTTTTTTTTAACTTTTATTTAATGAATATAGATTTCCAAAGTACAGCTTATGGATTACATTGGCTCCCCCCGCCCCAGTGACTTCCCTCCCACCCGCAACCCTCCCCTTTCCCGCTCTCTCTCCCCTTCCATTCATATCAAGATTCATTTTCAATTTTCTTTATATACAGAAGATCAGTTTAGTATACATTAAGTAAAGATTTCAACAGTTTGCACCCCCATAGAAACACAAAGTGAAAAATACTGTTTGAGTACTAGTTATAGCATTAAATCACAATGTAGAGCACACTAAGGACAGAGATCCTACATGAGGAGTAAGTGCACAGTGACTCCTGTTGTTGACTTTACAAATTGACACTCCTGTTTATGGCATCAGTAATCTCCCTATGCTCCAGTCATGAGTTTCCAAGGCTATGGAAGCCTTTTGAGTTCACTGACTCTTATCTTATTTAGACAAGGTCATAGTCAAAGTGGAAGCTCTCTCCTCCCTTCAGAGAAAGGTACCTCCTTCTTTGAAGACCTGTTCTTTCCACTGGGATCTCACTCACAGAGAACTTTCATTTAGTTTTGTTGTTGTTGTTGTTGTGTTTTTTTTTTTTTTTTTTTTTGCCAAAGTGTCTTGGCTTTCCATGCCTGAAATACTCTCATGGGCTTTTCAGCTGGATCCAAATGCCTTTAGGGCTGATTCTGAGGCCAGAGTGCTGTTTAGGACATCCGCCATTCTATGAGTCTGCTGTGTATCTCGTTTCCCATGTTGGATCGCTCTCCCCTTTATTTATTCTATCAGTTAGTATTAGCAGGCACTAGACTTGTTTATGTGATCCCTTTGACTCTTAGTCCTATCATTATGATCAATTGTGAACAGAAATTGATCACTTGGACTAGTGAGATGGCATTGGTACATGCCACCTTGATGGGACTGAATTGCAATCCCCTGGTATGTTTCTAACTCTTCCATTTGGGGCAAGTCAGCTTGAGCATGTCCCAAATTGTACATCTCTTCCCACTCTTATTCCCACTCTTATATTTAACAGGGATCACATTTCAGTTAAATTTCAACACTTAAGAATAACTGTGTATTAATTACAGAATTAAACCAGTAGTATTAAGTAGAACAGACAAAAAAAATACTAAGAGGGATAATCTATTAAGTTGTTCATTAACAGTCAGGGCTATGCTGATCAAGTCACCGTTTATCATAGTGTCCATTTCACTTCAACAGGTTTCCTTTTTGGTGTTCAGTCAGAACAACTGAGATTTAATCCCACTTGGGAACTGTGGGCTGTTGTTCCGCACAACGGGTGAGGAAATGGTGGTGTTTATTCAGCGCCAGCTGAGGGCTACTCCCAGCACTTCTGCCCAGGCAAAGCTGCCTCAGGAAGCCAGACAAAGCCTCAGGCAGGGAGGAGGAGCTCCTTGCTCAGAAGTCAGGCCAATGTGCAAGGAAATACCATGTGTCCCACAGACTTGGACAACATCTGTCAGGTGCCGCTGGGAACTATTTTTAAAAGTATTATGCCAGTTTAAAGGACTAGTGATTATGTGTATTTGTTAGGAAAAGTCAAGGCTTCCTGGAAGAGCTGTCATTTGATACCTTATACATGCTTTGACTTTCCATCTGTAGCCATAGCATTAGGTGGACACAGCGTGCTGCAAGGAACTTTTCAAGGGGATGATCAATGTAGAACAGACAACAAAGCAGAGCACCCTGGCAACAACTGGGAAGAACTGCTAGCCACTAGCAAAAGTATGCACCTGCATGCACTGAGATTGGAGGAAATATACTGTATTTATTTCAAGAAGATGCTAAAAATATTCTGAGAATTAAATAGGAAAATAGCAAAAATGAAGCAAGCAAATTGAGGCCAAAAAATAATGAGACCTTGCACTGAAGAGATATCCAAATGACAAATAAATACATGAGATGTTGTTCAATATCACTAGTCATTAGGGCAATGCAAATTAAGACCATGATCAGATATCATCTATTAGGACAGCTAAGATTTTTAAACAATGATAATACTAAATGCTGATAAGGATGTGTAGAGATGGGATTTCTCATACACTGTTGGTGGGAATGTAAAATGTAAAATTTTCCACCCTGGAAAATTGTTCGGTAATTTCTTAAAAACTAAAATTGTGGGGTCGGCACTGTGGTGTTGTGGGTAAAACCACTGCCTGCAGCACCAGCAACCCATATGGGCACAGCTTTGAGTCCTGACTGTTCCACTTCCAATCAGCTCCCTGCTAATGCACCTAGGAAAGCAGCGGAAGATGGCCCAAGTCCTCAGGCCCCTGCACCCATGTGGGAGACCTGGAAGAAGCTCCTGGCTCCTGGCTTTGGATCAGTTCAGCTCTGGCCATTGCATCTGTTTGGGGTTATTTGGGGAGTGAACCAGCAAACAGAAGATTTCTCTCTCTCTCTCTCTCTCTCTCTCTCTGCCTCTACTTCTCTGTAAATCTGCCTTTCAAATAAATAAATAAATCTTAAAAGAAAAGAAAATGAAAGCCTCTAAAACAGTACATAAGAAGTGTGCCTCTTGGTGAATGACTCTTTACAAAGCAGGCCTGGGTGCTCAGAATCCAGATGAGGAAACAGAACCTTATCTGATCTCTTCCTGTCATTAATCTCCCTCCCACAAAGGCCACCACCATCCACTAAAAGCATGGGTAACTGTTTTGCAAATCTTTGTATTTTGTATAAAGAAACAAACTAATAATTAATATGTTGAGGAGGATTCCAGTTGCTTTATATGTACCCATTACATTTGTACATAAAACAGTGAGTCTCCCTCCTGACCCTAAACCCATACCTTAAAAAAGCAACAAGGTGCCTTCTCCAAGATTAAGTATGGGGCAATCATTTGTACACAGTGATGTAAAACTTATTTGATTCTCTTAGTGCACCTTAACAGCTGTCTATGCCTCTCCTTTGTGTGGCCTCAGGGAAGTTGGAGGGAGATGAGGCCCTTGTAGATGGAGAAGGGGGGATTCTGTGAAGCTGGGTTATAGAAATGACTTTCAGTTCTGTGAAATACTGTTTTTGGAGGTAATTGTGTGTGAAGTGTGGTTATTTGTGCCTTCACTTGTTCAGTCCAGTGATGGGAAGTGACTCACTGAAGATGTTTTGATTGTCTAAGACCCAATGTCAAGAGCATCTGGATAATGTGCATATTCTACATGCAGATATAATTTCTTTTTGAGAAATGACAGCTAGTGGAGGTTCCCAAGATTGGCAGAAGGGATTGTTGAGCACATTCCTGTAAGGGAAACAGAGGCTGCTGGGACAATCCCTTGTCTGACCCAGTGACCTGGAGTTGCAACTACCTTCCCTAGGTCCCTATCTGCTTTCACTGGGTCCAGGCAACTCCTTGAGATAAAAGGGATTTTATGGCCTGAGCTGTTGCCAGTCCTAAAGATCTCTCCCTTCAGAGCAAAGATTAAATCAAGAATGTATATAAGGCAGTGAGACCATAAAACATTTCCAAACATGCTGCAGGTTTTCACAAAGAATTCTATGTTTTACTGATGCATGCAAATAGATACTGGTAACACAGGATGAATGGTTTCAATGGCTTTTTTTGCCATTGCCTGTAATGAGAGATGCATTTTACATCCAGCATAACTTGCTTCTATGTTTGGCCACATTTGTTTTACAGGAATAAAGAATAACAGGAAATTGCCCCCCAGGTATGCACCCATATGCTATAGTATGTGCATCAGGGAGATAAGCTTCTATTTGAGTTTTAGCCTTCAGATCAAAACATCTTTGATGAATCACTTCCTCTCCCTACCCCCACAGCATTCATACTATTATTAAACACATTTATATATAACTACTGAAAAAAGAGTTGACCCCATTGACAACTTTATATTTTGATCTTAATTTTTAGGTTATCACTTCAGTGTAGTATATAAAATAATTTATACTTTCATTTGATTATCTACTCCCTCTTTTAAATGTATAACAGCTTAATAGATTTTGTCTACTGTCCAAAAAATAATGTTGGCCTCTTCCTTCCCAAACCATGCTGAAAATTCACTGTGTTTAATACGCCTTTGAGTGACATAGTCTATGCAGTTGACAAGCCTAGACTCCTGGTTTTGCATTTTCCTTATATTTCCTACTTGCTATTTTAAAATAAGTTGAATACAAACGAGCAAAGGAAATACCATAGTATTGTACAGATTAATACTAAATTTTCTTCACTAAATGGCCAAGAGTTCCTTAGGACCTTGCAAAGCACAAGGAAAAACAACTCTGTAAAATACGTTTTTTCATTTGCTTATCAGGGGAGGATATCTATTTTCAAAAAAGAGAAATAAAAATCATCTTGGTTCTGCTTTTTTACCTCTGGACTTCAACTGGAGCAGAAGGAAACAAAGAAGTACAGACAGAAAGAAAGAAAAAGAAGTACAGACAGAAAGACAGACAGGAAGGAAGGAAGGAAGGAAGCAAGGAAGAAAGAAAGAAAGAAAGAAAGAAAGAAAGAAAGAAAGAAAGAAAGATTGATTTTATTTGAGAGGTAGAGCTACAGACAGAGAGAGGGAGAGACAGAAAAGTCTTCCATCCACTGATTCACTCCCCAAATGGCTACAATTACCGGAGCTTTGCCGATCCAGAGCCAGGAGCCGGGAGCTTCTTCTGGGTCTCCCACGAGATGCAGGGGCCCAAGTACTTGGACTATCTTCTACTGCTTTCCCAGGCCATAGCAGAGAGCTGGATCAGAAGAGAAGCAGCTGGGACTTGAACCAGCACCCATATGGATGCTGGTGCCATGAATGGAGGTTTATCCTATTATGCCACAGCGCTAGCCTCAAAAGTGCCCTTTTAAGATCATTGATTTTATTCAGATGTATTTAGCATGTACCATATTAGTGACTTCCTAAATTTCATCAAAACATAATAGACAATGGGATGACTATGTTATTCAAAATGTTTTCCAAATAAGAAAACCTAGCAGTAGTTGTTACTGTTGTTACTACTGTGAATGTCATATATTTGCTTAATCATTACTTCATGAGGAAAAAAAAATCCTACATCTCCAAGATTAACACCTACTGCTCTCTGATGGAGCTCTATGGAAGACGAAAGCTCTCTTTTAGGAGAAAACAACCTGATCAAGCATTCATATAAAATCTGAGACACTTTCAGGATACATTTTCCAATAAATGCAGCAATAAGAATTTCAGATGAATTATTGGTTTGCATCAAAAAGATGTTAATGACTCTGTTAGTTTCTGACAGGTCTGGAGTACATATAATTTACTCCTATATTTTCAATTCAATTAAACATATTTGATTTTCAAAACGTGCTTTGTAACATGTTAGGTAGATACTTCGGTTTCACTTTCTGCTGAAAATAAAAACAATCTTTCCAAAGGTATTCATTTTTATAAGCATCTAAAGAAAAAATTTTATGCTAACCTAGGCATCACTGAAAAGTGTGTGGATGTGTTTGTGTGTGTTAGAGAGTGAAAAAGAAAAGTTATGTATATGAAATTTTTTATAAAGGAAAACTAGTGTATTTTTAGCAAATGGCAGAGTTATGCCTCAGGGCTCCATCTCAAAGTGTTATGGTTTCAAAACCTTTATTTTAGTCTGTTAGATCTCACAGCTTATTTACACTACTTAAGAACATTTTTCCTTTCCTTATGCAGAACTGGGAGAACAAAAGAACCTTCACAGTAAACAGATAGCTGGGGCCAGTGATGGTTCTTCTCCTGTTCAAAGAAGTAGCCTGTCCACGGGGCCTAAGAAACTACCGGGCTTTCTACAAAATTACTGCATTTTGAGGTTGCTTGAAAGAGTTATTAATGTTTTGATAACTTTTCAACTTTCCTTTCCCTGCCTTGCATTTCACCCTTTATTATTGGACTATTCAATTTAGTGACATGAAAGGAAATCGAAGTCTTGAACTTTGTGACACACAGCTTAGCTTAAAATAGCTCTTCTGCTTTTAAACTACAGGTTTATCTTATTTTTGATGAGGTTTTGCAAACATTCCTGCTTCTATGTGACTACCTGACATTGGGTTTGAGGTCTTTCTACTTGAGGCCATGTTATGATAATCTAAAATAGGTCAAGTTAAACTAGAGTCAAGATTTTATGCCCCAGCTTTTTATTACACTATAACAGCTACTAACATATAAAGACATATTTCATAATGAAGCTTACTTTGCTTAGTATGCACGTTGCTTTTACTATTTATCACAAATCATACAGTAAAAATTTTTCAAATTTTTTCTATAAAATTATAATATTCCAATTCCAGAAGAATGCTTTTTGATGAAGGAGATGGGAAGTAAAATATTGATTGTGACTCATTTAATGGGGATAGTTCACTAACTACTTAATAATGCCAATAATTCTTTGGGCGTAAGGACCTCTTTTTAAAGAAAAATCAATTCAGTATCTTGCACATGATAGTGTTGTAATTTGATATTTATTGACTGATAAAATCAAGAATGACAAAAAGTTATTACTCAATTTATTCAACAAAATAATTTATATTTTATTGATCACAAAAGCATAGTTTTAAAACCTAACGTGCAGGCAGTATTTTTTGTTCATTTTTCAAATAATGTGGAAGTCAAATACTTGTAAATTCTTAGTTAAGATTTTCTTGACTCTGAGTACCCACTGCTTAACCAACTCCACAAATGCAGGAAATCAAATTTATAGCAAATATACAAGGGTACATAAAAAAGTTTATGGAAATTGAATTAAAAGTTAGGTTTATTTTAGTGCAAAAATTTTGAAACCCATGGATATGAGTGGTCATCAAAAAGTTTGTGAAAAATACGTATTGTGAAAAATTATGCGTAGATCTCAAAAATTTTAATTTTAAATGTTATCTCTTAATTCCATGTTTGCCAAATGTTTTGAAGTACACTCACATTTCAGATATATATTTTAAAGGTTATATATGAGTATTCCTCAAAATGGTTGTGAAAGAATGGAATTAAAAGATAAGTTCCTTTCTGTGCAAAAATTTGAATCCATGCATAGATTTTCATAATGTGCATTTTCATTACCTTTTTGGAAGACCCTTTGTATATATTAACCAAGACAACCTTCATGTCCCCCTCAGCTTGACTAAACATTAAACAGACTTGTTTCTGGCGTTGAAATTCCTGACCTCCCTTTTCTTAAAGCAGTCACTTCAGTAAACTTCCAATCTTAAATTCCTCCTGGCCCCTTTGAAATGTATACAGATCTCCTTTACAGCCTCTGGATAGTTTGAAGACCAGGGGATGTCTTTCTCAGGAATCTGGGAGCCATTTCTTAGAATCCTAACCATCGAGGAAGATAGTGCCCCTGTCTCCCATTCTTCCTAAGAGGATAGAAGCCAAACTTCAGCCTTGCTCCAGGCTGTAAAACTACTTCCTGTCAGAAAGATTTAAGGAAATTTACATTTCCAATGAGCAAACACAATAACTATCCAAGCATCAGTGCAAAGATTCCCAGGAGAGAGCCAGGGAAATGTGGGAGAAGTCAAGAGAAGGACCCAGAGAAAGGGTCGCTCCCACACCCAGCATAATCCTTTATGCAGAAGGAGGTGGTGCCCTGATTGAATATACAATCAGGGTGGAGTCCAGGCAGGGTTTACCGTGCTAGAGGTTTCCTGGGAGCTTCCAAGTGTTCAACATGGCCTCTCCTCCTTCCCAGTCCTGAATGAGATACATGGAGCATATCAGAAAGTGGGGGTACTGGATTGAGACGCAAAGGGGTAGAGTTAAATTGCAGGGCTGCAGGGACAAAAATTGTGGGAAGATCTGCTAGCTCATTTTTCTCTGAACTGCTGCCTATTCCATTGATCAAGAAAATAGCTCATGGTTCCACTTCTCACTAAACCCCAACAGAATTGGTCAGAGTTTCAGCTGTGTATAAAACATGAGATGAAATCCTTGGCTTCACCAGTCCCCCAAGTGACCTAGGGCACCAACAAGCCCCTGTCTTAGTCAGTTGGATGGAGGGATGTCGCTCCCCCTCTTCATGGAGGAACGACACAAGACCCTGCGCTGTTCTTTTGTCTGCTCGGCCCTCCCCGGGTTTGCTGCTGGTTTTTCCCGGGTTGGCTACCGTCCCTTCCACCTCCGTGGAAGGGCGGTTCCCCCTGCCACATTCCCCACTTCCGCGGGGGAGCGGCACACCGCCGGCCGGCTCTCTCAGGGGCTGCACAGGTGTTCCTTCAGATAGATGTTCCCCTTAGATGTTCCTGGTGCATGCCGTCTCTCTCCTCCTTTATAGTCCTCTTCCACCAATCCTAACTCAGCTGCCCACACGCCGAGTACGCTGCTCTCCTCCAATCAGGAGCAAGTCCTACAGTTTATTGGCTGAACTGGAGGCAGCTGTGTAGAAGCTGTTTTCTCCTCTCCCAGCGCCATATTGTGGGAAAGCAGATGCATAGAATAAGTCTTAATTCCAGTAACTTAGTCTAGTCCGAGTTGCTCCCCACAGAGGGAGAATGAGGATCCATCGCTCTACAGAGAGGCAGAGGCAGGGAGAGAGAGAGAAAGGGAGAGAGAGAGAGGTCTTCCCTCTGCTGGTTTACTCCCCAAATGGCCGAAATGGCTAGAGCTGGGCCTATCCAAAGCCAGGAGCTGGGAGCTTCCTCCGAGTCTCCCACATGGGTGCAGGGGCCCAAGGACTTGGGCCTTCTTCTACTGCTTTCCCAGGCCATAGCAGAAAGCTGGATTGGAAGTGGAGCAGCCAGGACTCGAACCAGCAACCACATGTGATGCTGGCACTGCAGATGGCAGCTTTACCGGCTATGCCATAGCACCGGCCCTCACACAACTCTCTTTAGAGCCTTAAGCACAAATGTTCTCAATTTCAAGGAGTTAGTCCTAATTAATTACTTATTCATAAGAAATGCAAATCCTTAAGCATATGACTCATTCTTTATACTCTTTAAATGTCAAGCAGCAGGTGGTTCTCAATTCAGTAGACAAATTGCTTTTACTTGAGTAGATGCTAACAGTTTAGCAGCTAGATTTAAACATTCTCTGGCTGAGCAAATACTTCTGTAACGTCTCACTTTTTTAAGCCAGAGACATAGACAGTATTGGGAAGCAGTATCCAAAGCAATCTTACAAAAGCTTCAGAAGGCCAGATCAGCTTCTATGTATCTTTCATAGAAAAGAAAAAAAAGAGAGTGACAGACTTTTCTAGAAAGCTAAAATTATGGAGTAACTTTTTTTTGAGAATGGTAGGATATGAAAACTGAATGCAATATGTGAATCAATACTAGACCAGGAGAAAACTTAGTATAATGGACATTACTAATTGGAGAAATTTATATAAAATCTGTTTACTCTATTTTAATATTCTATCAATATTGTTTCTTTACTTTGATAATGTACTATTGTTATTGAAATGAATGGCTTTGATCTTCGGAAATACACACTGAAGAAGCAGAGGTAAATGAGCATGATTTCTGCAAATCACTCTCAGTGGCTCAAAAACAGTGTATGAGTATCTGTGTGTGTGTGTATTTATGAAGAAAGAAAGAGTAATAAAGTAAACATGGCAAAAGTTAACATGTAAATCTGGATGAATGGCTCATGGCATTTGTTTATATAGTAATTCCCTTTATTTACTGGTAATAAACCTTAGGTAGTACCAAAATGTATATATACTACATTGTTTTTCCTGTAATAATTCCTAAAGTAAAGCTTATTTTATAAATTAGAGATTAATAATATTAACTATTGATAAAATAATTATATCAATGTATTGTAATAAAAGTTATGTAAATGTGGTGTCTCTCTCCCCTTTTCAAAATATCTTAGTGCCTAGGGGCAGGCATTTGGCAATGCAGTTATGATGCCACTTATGCTCATATCCTGTGTGGCAGTGTTTGGGTTTTAGTCTTGGCTACTTCCCTCATTCCAGTTTCATGCCAAGGTGCATGCTGGGAAACGGCAGGCGATGACTCAAATTCTTGCATCCCTGCTACCCACATAGGAGGCCTGGATGGTGTTCCGGTCTCCTGGTTTTGGCCTGGGCCAGACCTGGATGTTGTAGTCATTTCAGGAGTGAACCAGCAAGTGAAAGATTTTTTTCTCTCTCTCTCCCTCTCTCCCTTTCCTCCCCTCCCCGTCTGACTTTATTGTACTTTCATCTTTTTACTAAAAGAAAATACTTTATGACATCTCTTTGATATAGCCAAATTATTAACATCTCTACTGCTGAGTTTCAGAAAGAAGAATAAATAAAATGAGTTACTTAAACACACGAATTCCAAGACAGTCTATCTGATAATGAACACAACTACTAATGCTTGTAAGATTTATTTCTATTCATTTGTTTGAAAGACAGAGTGGCAGAGAGAGGGGAAAACAGAGAGAAGTCTTCCAACCACTGGTTTGCTCCCCAACTGTCTGCAATAGCTGGGGCTAGGCCAGGCCAAAACCAGGAGCCAGGAGTTCTATCCCCATCACCCATATGGGTGGCAGGAAACCAAGCATTTGTGACATCTCTGATGCCCTGTTAGACACCTTAGCAGGAAGTTGGATTGGAATGCTTTCCAATATGGGATGGGACATCGAAAGCCACAGCTCAACAGGCCGAGCCACACCTGCTCCATAGCTACTAAGTAACTTAAGGGGAAGTGGGGAGTGTCAACAGCATGTGTAGGCTACACAGAGGTGACTCATGTCCTGCGTGGGATGGAGAGGGCAGTCACAGTTTTCATCATGCTACTCATAGTGCTTATGAATTACTTATTTCCTGGATTTTACATTTAAAATTTCCCAAGAAAGCAAAACCACACAAATGGGTGGACTACTGTAGTGTTTTTCCAAGTGGTCTGTCAAGTTTCTAAGTATATACAAACTATAAAATTTAAGAAAGATCACCTCTACTTTCTAAAAGCATAACTGAAAACACCTTCACCATTACATCTTCATCTACTACGTAGCTGTTCAGAATAACCATTATTAGCTCCAAATTATAAAAGAAAAGATACTTAGAGAAAATAATTGCTCCCCAGCTGAGCTGAAAGTCTGTCCTTTTTCATCACACCGGGAGATAAGATTGGCTGTCCACCAGCATGGAGGAGAATAAATGAATTAGCAACTCTTTTGTTCTAGTCTCTGGAACAGCAAGGGGCTGGAGCAGCTGGGCCCGGGTTGTGCCTCTCTCTCTCTATGTCTCAAAAAAGTTTCAGGTTCTGACCATGCTCTGTCTCTCAAAGGCTAGATGAGGCTTCCTCACAACATGGTGACCTCTACGAAGCTGTGCTGCCCAACAGCTGGCTCAAATCACTCAGAAACTGTCCTAAAAGAAAGGAGTAGAAGCTCTATAGCCCTGTGTAAAATAGCCTCAGAAATCCAGTTTCTTCTGACAAGTCTGTTCTGATTAAGTAAACACAGACCCACTTGTTATGTTATGAATGTTTTTTGTTCCCCCAAGCTTCATATGATGAAATCAAATTAGCAATGTGATAGTATTAGGAATTTGAAGTGGGGTGTCTGGGGCGATTAGATCTTGAGGGTGGAGCCCTCAGATACAGGACCAGTTGTCGCTCCCCCTCTTCGTGGAGGAACGACACAGGACCCTGTGCTGTTCTTTTGTCTGCTCGGCCCTCCCCGGGTTTGCTGCTGGTTCTTCCCGGGTTGGCTACCGTCCCTTCCACCTCCGTGGAAGGGCGGTTCCCCCTGCCACATTCCCCACTTCCGCGGGGGAGCGGCACACCGCCGGCCGGCTCTCTCGGGGGCTGCACAGGTGTTCCCCTTAGATGTTCCCCTTAGATGTTCCTGGTGCATGTTGTCTCTCTCCTCCTTTATAGTCCTCTCCACCAATCCGTGCTCTGCTACCCACACGCCGAGTATGCTGCTCTCCTCCAATCAGGAGCAGGATCAGCTCCTGGAGGTCATCACTCAAGTTGGCAAGAGGCAGCTGCGTAGAAGCTGTTTCCTCCTCTCCCAGCGCCATATTGTGGGAGAGCAAATGCATAGAATAAGTCTTAATTCCAGTAACAGTCTAGTCTGAGTTGCTCCCCACAACCAGTGCCTTCATAAAGAAGGCCCCAGAGAATTGCCTTGCCCCTTCCGCCAGGGAAGGACATAGCTGGGAGGTACCAGCTCTTTACACCCACTGAACCTACTGACTACTTGAACTTAGACCTTCCAGCCTTAGAATTTTAAGAAATAAATTTTCATTGCTTATAAGCTACCCTATTTGTATTTTGTAATGGCAACCCAAGGGGACACCTCTCTTGGATGTCAGCAAGATCAAACTGACATTGTACAAAGAGCACATGGAATGAGCCATTTTGGTCAACTTGAATACTGCAATCTGTCGTGACTCTCTAGCATACATTTGTAAAAACAGATCAGGACACATGACTCCATCAAGCTGTTTCTCATAGAAGGAGGCCCAAACAGTAAATGCCTTTTCCTAGGTCATCTCAAGTCCCAGGCCTAAGGAGACAGAAAGTTATTTTCTCTACAGCAGAGAAAGAATGCCTAAAGCTGTGCTTTTGGTACGTTTTGTCTCCACAGTTTAGAAACGTCTAGTTCAAATACCATAGTCTTTTTATTTAAGAAAAATATCTGTGCATGCTCTAAATTATGACAGGTTTCCATGAATCACAGAAGCTACAGTGGTGCAAGAATTATATTGGTGCAAGAACACGTGGATGGAGAGTGGCTTCATTGAAAATTTTCTTGAAAGTAGAGCCCTAGACAGAGATTGGATGCAAGTACTTTACTGGGAGCGTCTTGTAGATATCAGGAATGAAGTCAACAGAGAATTTAATAGGGGTGGGAGAAACTCAATCCCCCTGTCAGTTATGGAGTTAGCCACAGCTGTGGGAAATTAGTGCTTGTTGCAAATGGGAGTCAACAGAGAAAAATAATGATTTGCTATTTTCTTTCCCCAATAGTTAAGGGTTACCCTGATCCCATACTTCCACATTAGAAAAAAAATAATTCTAAATATAAATTGAAAAGCAAAATGAGTGGCATGAGTTTGGTGTAAACAGTTGCCTCATAAGCAAGTCTGAAAGAATGTGAGGTAGAGCTAGACACATCCAAAGAACCAGTATTGCTAAATGACGCATTCAATGAACAATAACAGCTCACCTACCTTTTGTCAGGAAGACAGTTATAAAATAACAATTGTATTTAAAATATTAATAGTGCTTGTGTGTTGACACTCTATTGTTAAATTTTCGGGAATTTGTGAGCGAGTTACGCAAAATCATTGTTAAAAAGTAGATTACAGGGGAAAACATTTAAACTAGGAGTTACGACATCCATATCCCACATTGGGCAGAACCTGGGTTTGATTCCCATTCTGGCTTCTGACTCCAGCTTCCTCTTATCACAGACTCTGGGAAGCAGTAATGATGGCTTAAATGAATGGGTTCTTGCCACCAAAATAGGGAATTTAGGTTGTGTTCCTGTCTCCTAATTTAAATCCCAGCCCAGCCCCAACCATTATGGGAATCAGGGGAATTAGGTAGTAAGTAGACAGATGCTCTCTGTGTGTGTGTGTGTATGTGTGTGTATTTTTCTCTATTTATCTGCCACTCAGCCTCTCAAATAAACAGATTTAGTAAAATAAATATAAGTTACATAAACTCATGAATGAAAAGATTACATTAAAAGCAATGTAGACGCTCATATTAATCACTTTCTGATTTTACTACAGGCACTCTTACCTGTACTATTGGGGTTGTCTGTGGTTTTTTTGTTTTTTTGTTTTTTTGTTTTTTTTTTTTTTGGTTCTATGTGGTGAGATACTATAGGATGATACCCTATGTCTCATTTCTTCCCAAATCTGTGTTCAGTGATATCATATTATAGAAACTTAGCCATGGTAGGGATATTTATACCCCGGAAGTCAACAAGCTCTACAAATCAATGCTTTTGTCTTTTTGAGATGCTTTCTTAAATTTTACTTATTTATTTATTTGGAAGGCAGAGTTACAGAGAGGCAGAGGTAGAGAGAGAGAGAGGCAGAGAAAGAGAGAGGGAGATCTCCCATCTGCTGGTTTACTCCCTCCCTAAATGGCCACAAGGGCTGGAGCTGGACTGATCTGAAGCCAGGAGCCAGGAGCCAGGAGCTTCTTCCAGGTCTCCCACACAGGTGCAGGGGTCTAAGGACTTGGGCCATCTTCTACTGCTTTCCCAGGCCCTAGCAGAGATCTGAATTGGAAGTGGAGCAGCCAAGACAATCCGACGCCCATAGGGGATGCCGGCACTGCGGGCAGCAGCTTTACCCTCTATGCCACAGAACCGGCCCCCTTGAGATGCTCTTTGAGAGCAAATTGTTAAACGTTTACCAAACATCAGTAATCATTTTCACTTTTTACTCCTGTCACTTCCTGTAGACTCCTATTTGCCCCTCTCACTCCATGAACACACTGCCTCAAGGATTGGAAGATAGTATAAAAAGAGAATGACAGTGACCATTTTTACAGGATTTTGGATTTTCAAATGTTAGAACCTATAGGAAGAAAAAGAGCTCATATACATGGGCCATGAAGTGGATTTGCAAGAAGATAAGAGATACAAAAATGATGTTTACCAGCCTACCCATCTCTCAAATGAAGTAAAAGACTAGACTGGAAGGTGGAGCATGGGAGTGGACCCTAAGAGAACCTTGATTGATTGACAACCAGGATAGGTTTGCAGGAATAAACGAGGAAGGGTGATGCCTGCTTTGCTGAAATCACAGATAATCAAAGATGCCAAAATGGAAATGGAAGCAGAGTATGCGAAGACCACTGGCCATGATCAACATCACAGAGACCTTTCTCTTTACCCCAGCACTCCGAAGGGCTGAAGGATGTCTCCCAGACTCAGGATGGCAGAATGATGGTGCAGGAATTCGGGTGTTTGCTCTAGGGTGCCCGTTGCTGATGTGGCACAGGAGCTTATGTGTCCATTGCACCAAAGTGGAAAGAAAACCACCATCTGGGATCTTACAGACAGAACCTTAGGATTATATGTCAATAATCTATAAGATTGAAGATAGAACCAGCATGAAAAATAATTCATAAATGCAAATGTGAAAAAGGATTCCAGATCCATGACCCTACCCTACACAAACCATGGCACAGAGAAAACATCAGCGATGACATCCAGCCCTGAACAAACATGTGAAAGGAATTAAAGGAAATCAAATTTATGCTTTATTGTGGCAGAGAGTCTCACAATAGAAATGAACTGGGGTTGCAGAAAATACAGAAAGTGAAATTTCTTACACCCCTGAGTTTGTGAACTTGGATTGGTACCTATTATACCTCGGCTGGTTGAAAAACCAAGTTTTGGAAAAAATACCCATTTCAAGAGTTCTTTCTGAGTTTGTTGTACTATTTGACATGTCAGGCACCAGATGTGTGCCCATGGCTTCCAAGGATAAGAATCATAATAAGCTGCACTGATTGAACAGAGGGGTCCCTAAATGCTCCAGGGACTCTTAAAATATTTATCTATCTTTTAACTTCTTATTTTTAGATCATTGTGAATTCACATTCAGTTATAAAAAACAATGCAGAGCCATTCCATATGTATTTTAATCTTTTACCCAGTAGTGGTAACATCTTGCAAAACTGTAGTATAGTATCATAACCAGGATACTGACATTGATGAAGTCAATATAGAGAATACTTGCCTCACCAAGGGACTTTCATTTGGAAATATGATACTGAATTTCCAACTTTCTCATGTTTTGTCTAACATGTGGGAAATATTCTCATGCCATGGCAGTATATATCCCAGGCACCAACACACTTGGAGAAACCTAAATTTTTCTTTTCCTCTCTAGCTTCTGTGAAAGACTATACTATTTATAAAAGTGTTCATTGCCCATCTGTGAGAGAGGATTCTATTTCTCCACTCTGTTGACATATTGCTTGGCCATGAACTTTCTCTGACAGTGAAATGTGAGGGAAGTCATGTGCTTAATTTTACCTTTTCCAACAATGCTCTAGATTTGAGGAAATTGATTGTAAAAATAACTGCAACTTTTCATTTCCCCCTTTGTGATATAATTTTGCAATAGCTCCCACCCACGGCTGAGTTTTTCGTCCATAGAATCTGGGCTGGTTCTGACATCATCTGGTGGATAGAATGTGATAGAAACAATGATATGCTTTTTCATAATCTAATTTGCAGGGGGGCTTCCACTCACACACGTTTTGGAAACCTGAACAAGCCTGCATTAGCCCGCTAAACAATGACAGATCCGAGTGGATCAGGAATGCATTGTCCTATCCGAGGTCATCCTGGACTAGCCTACTGTCAGTCAATCCCGACATACGTGGGTAAGCCTAGCTGAAATCAGCTAAGCCAGGCCCAGACCAGCAGAACGGTCCAGCTGGCACGTAGACACATGAGAAAAAAAATAAATGTTTATTCCTGAATGATGCTGAAATTTTATGGTGGTTTGAAACTGCAGCATTAATATTTCAAGAGATTACTAATACCCAGTTTGAGGCTGCTCTGTCAGCCTGCATCTCAGGGTACAAAAGATGTGGGACACAGTGACAGCCAGCTTGCAAATAGCTTGAAGCATTACAGGAAAGAAACCATTTTTGTTGTAAGCCACTGGAAATATGAGATTTATTTGTTACTCAGCAAAATCTAACATATGATGATTAATATTTCAATCAATGATTCCTAACTGCCTGCTTCCTCAACTTTTTACTTCTTTTGTCCCACTGATTGATTTCTATTATTTGTATCACATAGAAATTGGGTTTGCACAAATCCTCTATGATATGTATCTCTAGCTGTTTCTTTCTTGATTTTTTTCTGAAAATTTTCCTGATTTTTTTTTTCTGACTTCAGCCTTAAGATTGACCGGCACCGTGGCTCACTAGGCTAATCTTCCGCCTTGCGGTGCCAGCACACCAGGTTCTAGTCCTGGTTGGGGCGCCGGATTCTGTTCCGGTTGCCCCTCTTCCAGGCCAGCTCTCTGCTGTGGCCAGGGAGTGCAGTGGAGGATGGCCCAAGTGCTTGGGCCCTGCACCCCATGGGAGACCAGGATAAGCACCTGGCTCCTGCCATCAGATCAGCACGGTGCGCCGGCCGCAGCGTGCTGGCTGCGGCGGCCATTGGAGGGTGAACCAACAGCAAAAGGAGGACCTTTCTCTCTGTCTCTCTCTCTCTCTCTCTCTCACTGTCCACTCTGCCTGTCAAGAAAAAAAAGAAAAAAAAAAGATTTATCCCTTTCCCTTGCGTTCTAGGATCTGGGAGCCACAAAACTGGGATTTGCCACATTGGAAATCTGTGCACTTTGTTAGGATTATAAGCTTTCAAGATAAAGGCTAAGATTGTTATTCTGGGAGATGCTACACATTACTTTTAGAAGTCACTTACTTTCATTTTTTATTCACATGAGCCTTTAAAGTATAGTGTCACAAACAAACAAAGCATGGCTTTTCTTTTATTTTCAAGGTCCTGAAAACTTGTAGAACCCTCCTATGGCAGTTTAAATAATGATGGAGTAAAATTCAGGAGTTCCTCTGTCTTCTCTATGCAAGTATAGGCGCCATCACAGGATCATATAAGGCCGGTTATTTCGACCATTCAAGAGACACATTCAGCTGGGAAAGAGCTGTAGAAAAGGGGAGTTTTAAAAGGAATCCTTCCGCTCTGTATTTATTACTGTGACATGGTAATACTGTAAGCCATCATCATGGCACAGAGAGTCACACCACTGCTTGCAATGCTAGAATCCCATACCAGAATGCCAGGTCAAGTCTTGACTTCACCGCTTCCGATAGTTTCCTGATAACATTCCTGGAAGGGCAGCAGAAGATAGCCCAGGTTCCTGAGCCTCTGCCACCAAGATGGGAGACACTGATGGAGTCCCTGGCTTGGTCCACACCTGACAGTTGCAGCCATCTGGGGAGTGAACCCGCAGAGGAAATATTTTCTCTCTCTCTCTCTCTCCTTCAACTAAATAAAGAAATCTTTAAAAGCATATATTATTGCTTTGCAAAGACTACTTTGACCATAGCACCTCTCTCACTGCCTTTAAATGTGTTGTACCTCATGCTGGAGAAAAGAACCCAACCTCATTTGAGTTCTTCTACTCCGCTTTCCATGCTCCGGAGGGAGATACGATGCAGGGTTCCCCATTAGCCTCTAGTGCTAAGCAGAAGACCAAATATAAACCTAGGAGTAGTCCTGGTTAGAAATCATTGCTCACTAGAACTCCCATGCAGTAACGGTGGGAGAGGAAACTGCTACAACCGCTTTAGTTGGTCCTATCTCTGGAAGTGTGACATTGGCACATACACCTTGTCTCCATGACTCAACAACGTAATCCCTAGGTATATCTTCAGTAGGAATGTATGCATTTCTTCACCAGAAGACATTTAGTAGAATATCTATAGCAGTATTCTTCACAATTGTCACCAACTGGAAGCTACACATATTTCCAACAGAAGCAGAATGGAAGATAGAAATTTTGATACATTCATCTAACAGAATACTGTCCAGAAATATGCATGAATAATCTATGGCTACAGGCAAAACACCATGAATCAATCTAATAAATATAATATTGAGGGTGGGGTGGGAAACATATGTCAAAGAGTTTATGCTGAAGAGCTCATTTTTATGAAGTTTGAAAATAAGCAAAACTAATCCATGGAACTAGAAGTCAGGGACAGCAACTTGGAAGGAGCATGAGGAGGGCTCCTGTGATGACGGTACTGTTTTATTGTCTGATCTGGGTATTGGTAACATGGGTGTGCTCACTTGTAAAAATCCCTGAGCTGTAGTTTTATGTTTGTGTACTCCTGTGTGTGCCTCCTTTACCAGAAACAAAGTGGAGAACAAGACAAGAAAGAATAAAAACATATGAAAACGTACCATAAATGAGTATTTTCTCTTGGTTACATTCTATAATATTCTCAACTATGCCTATTATAAAGTCTCATAACATCATTGTATTTATCCTAGCCAAAATTTTACTTCCATACATGTGTTATTCTTATATATGCCAGGACAATTGCTAGTCATGTAGTAAATATTCAATAAATTCCTTTTGAGTGAATAAATGGATAGACAGATAGATAGATGGCTGGATGGTTGTCTGTGTTCCTAGCTATTCAGTTAGCACCATAAGATCAGTTACTATGTTTTGTTTTGCTCAATGAACTGCATGCCTGGTACAATGTCTGACACACAGAAGGCCTCAGTATTCATTGTATATTTTGAAAGACAACAGAGAAGAAAAGAAAAATAGGAAGAAGGGAGAGAGGAAAGAGAAAGACTTGTTCCCCAGTTGAGAAGGGACAGTTTGTAGGATCCCAAGATGCCATTTCCATCATGTTGTCCATAAATATTTTATGGTGAATCCACACTTTTTCTTGGTAACTTTTTTTTAAAGATTTATTTATTTGAAAGTCAGCTACACAGAGAGAGAGGAGAGGCAAAGGGGGGCGGGGAGTCCTCCATTCGCTGGTCCTCTCCCCAGATGGCTGCAATGGCCAGAGCTGTGCTGATCTGAAGCCAGGAGCCAGGAGCTTCCTCCAGGTCTCCCACGTGGGTACAGGGGCCCAAGGACTTGGGCCATCTTCTGCTTTCCCAGGCCATAGCAGAGAGCTGGATCAGAAGTGGAGCAGCCGGGACCTGAACCGGTGCCTACATAGGACGCTGGCCCTGCAGGTGGCGGCTTAACCCACTATGCCACAGTACCGGCCCCTCTTGGTAACTTTCATCCAGCATGCTGTAGGCATTGTATTCTCAAGTGAAGAACAATGGTCTGACCAAGTAATTCTCCAATTTCTGAGTGGGGAGAGAATTCATGCAAAACAAATTGGATACTCCCCAGCATGCTGTTGCCTCCCTCCCAAAAGATAAGTGGGCCCTTGTGTCTGCATACAGTCACACACAGTGCTGCATTTAGCAAAAATAATAATAATTTTATAGCATGTGTGCCACCACAGAGTATACCACTTTGGTTCAAGGATTATTTTGAGCTGAAACTACTGAGAAGAAGCAGATACAAGAAAAGTTCTCAGCCTCCATGTACCTGCCTAAAAGCAACATTATTTATAGCAATGTCCCTCCTCCCCTTTCAATAGGTAGAACAAGGGTTGATCATGAAGGACAGCTGTAGACCCTTATCATCCTTGAGAGAGCTCCAGAAGAAACTCTGTAACAAACTCACTAACTACTCTTTATCTACCATTCATTTCCCATATATTTGCCTTCCAACAATTTGCTGCTCCTAGAGACTCAAGGTCCTTTTCCTTTGTCTTACCTTTTCTTTAAACATGTTTCATCCTCTTGCTTAAAAAAACTGTACAGGCTGGAGTTCCAAGCCACCTCTTTGAGAATTACTCATTCCTTGGGGATCTACCACGTATACACAAAATAGAAATGATAATAAACTGGGTTGCTACTCTTGTTAATCTGTCTTTTATTATGAGTCCCACCTAAGAATTCAGAAGATTTTTCCTCTACTACAAATATAATGGCTAACATTATTGGGTGCTTATATCCCAGGCACCAACCTAAGCAATGCCTTTACATTCTCACAAGAGCTCCAGCACGTAATGGATACTATCAGTGCATTTTAGACATGCAGAAGCTAAGCACTTAGGTATTTTGCCTCAGGCCTTCAAGCTGAAATAGATTAGATTCTACATTTGAACTCAAAGCTCTTAACACCCTGTATTAAGCAATCACATCCACCAGAAAATTGCCAATATTTACCAAGATAAGTACTTTATTAATTACAACTGGTAATTTTTTGAAGATTTAGAATTTTATCTATGGACTACATTAAATCTGTTCTCTTTATATTAATTTTAAAAAGTAAATTTTCAAATTATTTATTTCTTTATTTGAAAAGCAGAGGGATTGGGGAGAGAGAGAGAGAGAGAGTGTGTGTGTGTGTGTGTGTGTGTGTTTGTGTGTGTGTGAGAGAGAGAGAGAGAGAGATTATGTTTCATCAGAGAGCTGCAATGGCAGAGGCTGGTCCAGGAAGAAGGCAGAAGCTCAGAGCTCCATATGGGTCTTCCATGTTGGTAACAGGGACCAAATACATGGGCCATCATTTGCTGCTTTCTCAGCTGCATTAGCATTGACCTGAAGTGGAAGCAGAGCAGACGGAACTTGAACAAGCAATGAGATGCCTGTTTCGCAGGCAGTGGATTAGCTTACTTTTTCCCAAGGCTGGCCCCATAACTGGTAATATTCCTCAGACATGTACAAGATATCAAGCCCAGTTCTAAGTGCTTCTGCACTTTTTACATTACTATCTGCTGTCCTACAGACAAGGAAACTGAGACACTGAGGCTTAGGGATTGTCCCGAGGTTGTACAACTTGTACATGGGGAGACAGCCTAGTTCCAGTTCCTAGACTACACTACATTATAGTATTAATGCCATTTCACTTAATTCAGTGCTTCTCAAATGTGAGCCTGTATCATATCAGATTCACTGGGAAGTCTTTTTAAACAAATTCTAGGACTATCCCTAGATTCAGCAGGTCTGGGATGCAGTTAGGAACCTACATTTCCGGCAACCACCTGGGTTTTATAAATGCTGCTGATACAAGGGTATCCCCACTAAGGAAGATGATAGAAACTGCCCAATTTTGAAAAGCTTAAAGTTTACATCATCTGTAGTGTTTTTTGCTTTGTTAATCAATGAATTTTGAATAAAGCAAAGAAATGACCTGCCCAAGATCATTTAGTTCAATGACACTTTGAGGATCTTTTCTTTGAAATTTTTATTTCTTTCCATTTTATTTCAAAGGGAAAGAGAAAGAGAGAGAGAGAAATCTTGCATCCACTGGTTCACTTTCCTAAATGCCCACAAAAGCTAGACCAAAACCATGAGAGCACTCAATCAGAGACTCAGATACTTGAACCATCATTTGCTGCCTCCCAGGATGCACATTAACAAGAACCAGGAACTGGAAGAGGAGCCAGGATTCTACCCAGAAATTCCGATGTGGGAGGCAGGTATTCTAAGCTACGACTTCACTGCTGGGCCAAACACCCATGCTCATTACATTTACACTATCTTATTCCAGGGAAAAAGCTTGGAAGGACCGACCAGAGAGCCAAGGCTCTCACAGTCTCCATCTCACAAAATCTCAACTAGCTTTCTAAATACACATAAGGAATACAGGAATGGTGCGAAAATGAACTGAAACTGCAACATTGCCTGAAAGTTAGATACAAGTAACTCTGTTAGATTAGGAAATATCAGCTCATTTCCCTCATTTATCACAATCTAGGTTGCTCTTGTGCATATTTTAACAGACAGCAGTTATTTTTTTTTTCTTTCAGACTAACCCTGGAGGCCAGAGAAAATGCATAACGCTTTCTTGTTTGACTTGAACAATATGCCAATGTGATCGATATCTAGTTCAACTTTCAGTGTTAGTGGCAAGAAAACGTTGCCAATCAATTATATGTTTCCTCAGAGTAAGTGAAAGCTTTTAATAATATTTTGTTTTGATCACCCTCATGTGTGAAAATTAGGTAGACATTTTTGGAAAATGAAAAGAAACCAGAACACTGAGATAGGATATGAAGCCCCATTATTATAGGAGCTTTGAGTTTACACAACTTATCACATTCTGGGGCCTTTGCTTCTCTTGGAAATTGAACTGGGCCCTGGTGTCTAAATAATGATTTATGGAAAATATAATTTTGTTAAATTTTATATCCCAAAATACATCCCCCATCTCCGATGTCTTTCTTCACTTGACCTAATTTTTTCACAGGTATTCCTATTTCTATTCCCAGCTCCAGCATTTTCCATAACAAAGGACTCAGGAATTGGTGCTACCCTCACTGCCTTTCACATTCCATTAGCTACTTTACACTGAAGTTGCACCATTTCTTTTTTTTTTTTAATTATTCTTTAATAAAATATTTATTTATATATTTGAAAGGCAGTGTTACAGAGAGAGAGGGAGAGACAGAGAGAGGGAGATCTTTCATCCTCTCACTCCCCAAGTAACTTCATTGGCTGAGGTCAGGCCAGATTGAAGCCAAGAACCAGAAGCTCATCCTGGTCCATCACGTAGGTTCAGGGGCCCGAGTACTATCGCCATCTTCAGCTGTTTTCCCAGGTGCATTAGCAGGGAGCTGGATCAGAAGTGGAGCTGCTGGGATTTGAACTGTGCACCATTTCTGTTGCAGATGCTATTGGTGGCCTCTCAGGTCCACTGAGTCACCTTCACCACTTTTCTGGTCAGGCTTGCTCTGCTTCCAGTGTCCACCTGAGGCCTTCTTCAGGGAGCTGCCCTGAGACTTGCCACTGGCAGCTCTTTCCTCTGCTCTCAATGCTTGGAAGTTTGTATCACTCTGGAGTGACAAGCAGTCAATGACTGGCTGGCACAGAGATGCAAAAGCCCAGGTCCCTCTCCTACAAATGAAATAAACCCTGAGATACAATTTATGGTCTCGTGCTCTCTGCTGGATCCGTCAAAGGCTGGAACATGCCCCAAAAGCTCATTCATGGTTAAGCCTCTTCTCTTTGCCTGACCTACTTCCCACAGTCCCTTGCTGATTTCTCCAGAGAGCAATGTTTTAATAATTGCTTGCCTATGCCCTCTCACCTCAGGGTCTATGTCTAGATAACCCAAGTCAAGATAGTCTCCCTGAGGGCCTAAGCTACCAACTTACTCCACTCCCTGTTGTACGAGTGACTCTTCCCACCCACTCTGCTACCTTCAGATGACCTTCTCATGTTCACCCGAGATCACACCATCTCTCTAATTGAAATCCAGCCCTGGTCCCTCCTCTGCGGCAGAAGTAAAGATAACGTCCTTGG
This sequence comes from Oryctolagus cuniculus, assembly GCF_051225735.1. NCBI lineage: Eukaryota > Metazoa > Chordata > Mammalia > Lagomorpha > Leporidae > Oryctolagus > Oryctolagus cuniculus. The sequence continues at coordinate 36,719,131 of NC_142877.1, forward strand.
CCTAAGATTTCAAGACCTCCACATAGTGATGCTGTTCTGCAGTATTTGATCCCTGCGTGTATGTCCGTAATTCTGTACGGGACTCTACTCTGACAAACCCCCGGCCCACATTCCAGGCCTGCTTCCATTACTCTGAGTTCTTCCTGCCATCTGAAGCATCCTCCCACTTTAGGTAACAAGATCCTGTCAGCCAGGTTCATTATAAGTGCCAAGTGCCTTTTCTTTTACGAATACTTTATTGATCCTCTCTTTTATTACTTTCCTATCGCTGCTGCCCTAACAAATCACTGCAAACTTCATAGCTTAGCAAGCACATCCTATTATCTCACAGTTCTGTAGATTAGAAATCCAGGCCTTGATTGGATCCTCTCCTTAGTTTCTCACAGGACCAATTCTAGGTGTTGTCCACTTGGGATTTTTTTTTTTTTTTTAAGATTTATTTGAAAGGCCAGTTATTCCCCAAGTAGCTACAATAGTCAGTAGTGGGCCACACCAAAACTAGGAGCCTGGAAATCAATTTGAGTCTCCCATGTGGGTGTTGGAGGCCCAGGCACTTGGGCCATTGGATGCCTTTCCAGCCACATTAGCAGCGAGCTGGATCATAAGTGGTGCAACCAGGATTCAAACCTGGTGTTGCAGATGGTGATTTAACCTGCTGCACCACAATGCCAGTCACACAGCCGGGCTCCTATCTGGAGGATTTTCTGGGGGAAAATATGTCCTTTGGATTGCGGCCTGACTCTGGGGAGGGTATGTCATCTAAGCCTGCCATTCTCAAGTTTCAGTTCTCTTCTATTTCCCCTTCCATTGTATCTCCTCTGCCTCCAGCTGAGAAAGTTCTCTGTTCTTATGGGATAGGCAGTTAGACTGAGCCTACCCAGATTATGCAGGGTGATCTTCCCATTTCAAGGTCTGTAACTTTAATCACATTGGCAAAGTCCATTTTATGGTGTAGTACAACACATCCATATGTTATATGGTTTGGAGTGTGGACATCTTTGGGGGCCTTAGGCCTACTGCATAATTTCCTTTGAACAAAAATGATCTCTTTCTACTCCAATATATTACAGTTCAACTTTGTTTCCCTCATAGTAATTGTCCTCATAATAAAGTAGAAATAACTCTCTTTAATAGTGTACTTGGTGGGGGGGGCTGGTGCTGTGGCACAGTAGGTTAAAGCCCTGGCCTGAGGTGCTGGCATCCCATATGGGTGCCAGTTCTAGTCCCGGCTGCTCCTCTTCTGATCCAGCTCTCTGCTATGGCCTGGGAAAGCAGTGGAAGATGGCCCAAGTGCTAGGGCCCCTGCACCCATGTGGGAGACCCAGAAGAAGCTCCTGGCTCCTGGCTTCAGATTGGCTCAGCTCCAGCCACCGGGGCCATGTTAGGAGTGAACCAGCAGATGGAAGACCTTCTTTCTCTCTGTCTCTACCTCTCTCTGTAACTCTTTCAAATAAAATAAATCTTTTAAAAAAAATAGTGTATGTGGCAGGCACTCTTCTGAGCACTTTGCATATATTGGCTCAATCCTCATTAAAAAAAAAAAAAACCTGTGAGACTAATACTATTACCAGCTCCACTTTGCAGATGAGGGAAAAGGAGGGATTAATTTGAAAAACTCCTTTTCCCTCGTGGATAGCAAAATTTCTGAAGGCTCAAGTCCTTATATAAGATGACATAGTATTTGTATATAACCTGCACATGTCATCTCATATACTTTAAGTCAATCTCTAGAGCATTTATAATGCCTTATACTGTGTAAGTGCTTGCTCTCCTCTATTGTTTAGAGAATACTGACAAGGACAAATGTCTGCACATGTGTTGGTGCAGGTGCAATGATTATAAGTCTAACTACACAATATACAAACAAGACAGGAGGTGAACCATGCCCCAGCAACAAGTGCTACAGAGAGACTGAGGATCTCTGAAATGACAGGTGACTACAGCAGGGGGCGTTAGGTTTGAGGCAAATTTAAGTTTTGCTGTTGGAACTTTCTGAAATGTTTTTGGAAGATTTTCAATCTCCAGTTCCGGATGTAGAACTCATAGATATGGGGGCCAACAATGCTCAGAGATGTTTAAGTGAGATCATTGCAATGCGTTTACAGTATACCTTGTGCTGTGACTTAAACATTTTCATTTTCGGTCCAGGAGGCTGGGATCTGGTGTCATTTCCCTTTCCATCCCTTATCGCACTTGGTGCACAAGCAATAAACATGTTGAACAATGAATTTTCTAAGCAAATTAGTTATATCTGATACATTGCAAAGAAAACATTCAATATATTTTTAAATTAATCACTTTCAAACATTAAGAAAGCATCATATTGACATAGAATGTGCACATGTACACATCTCAGTTAAAAACTCCTTGTAACAAGTTTCAGGCTGGCATTGTGCTACAGAAGGTAAAGCCACCACCCGGGCCGCCAGCATTCCATATGGGTGCTGGTTGCAGTCCCAGCTTTGTCATTTCAGATCCAACTCCATGCTAATATGCCTGGAAAAGCAGTGGGAGATGGCCCATGTGCTTGGGCTCATGTACCCATGTGGGAAACGTGGATAGGGTTCCAGGCTCCTGGCTTTGGCCTGGTCCAGCCCCAGCCATTGCAGCCATTTGAGGATTGAACCAGTGGATAGATCTTTCTTTCTCTCTGTTTTTCCCTCTCTCTGTATCTCTGCTTTAAAAAAAAAAAAAAGATTCTGTTTATTTATCTGACAGGCAGGGTTACAGAGAGGCAGAAGCAGAGAGAGAGATCTTCCACCC